>NC_041386.1:730567528-730575586 GCF_002162155.2 Triticum dicoccoides
GTAATTAAAAATGTTGATGCATTCAAAAACGTGTTCCACACATTTTATAAATATATGTTGTGTGATTTTAATAAGTTTTCATGTTAAAAAATACTTTACTCATTTAAAAATGTTAAACACATTTTAAAAAGTACAAACACTCTTTCTTTTGCAAGTAAAATACATATACTCCTACGTATACTTGCAGGGATAAAAAAAAATACACTTGAGTGCAGCCACTACTTTCCAGAACTACAAAAAAAAGTCATGCAATTTGCAACATATCATGGAGTATAATGCACACACAAAATCAAGTAATCAAGATTGTGCGTCTACCAAATGTAGGCCCAATGGCTTCATCGAGACAATTACCAAGGGAGGTGATCAAATGTTACATTGTCACACACCCAACAGTACAACATAGCATACACCACCTA
Source organism: Triticum dicoccoides (assembly GCF_002162155.2). Lineage (NCBI taxonomy): Eukaryota > Viridiplantae > Streptophyta > Magnoliopsida > Poales > Poaceae > Triticum > Triticum dicoccoides. The sequence continues at coordinate 730,567,945 of NC_041386.1, forward strand.
AGCAACAGCTAGTCAGCTACAACTACATCATAACATAAGTGCTACAGATCTCAGGTACCACTACATCATAACATAAGTATAGCCGATGAATTGAGTCCGGAGCTGTTGGCATGAGCCTTCTTAGGTCAGGATTAATGACCAGGCAACACTCACTTCCATATACATGAGCCAACCTTCAGCACAACAGGACTTTTAAGGCTACCTCGCTACTGTTAGCAACTTCATTGCTGTTAATAGGATATGCAATGGCAGAAACATGGAGCATCTACTGAAGGCCAACGGAAACCGCACTGCGTGAGAGCTTGATCATGCCATCAGCACCAACAGGCAATCCACCATCTCCTAAATCAAGCAACATGACTTTCAGGTCATCAGCTCTAGTGTTGGAAGAAGTAAACACACCTCAAAAAGCATCTGGCCAGGACCCACCAGTGACTTTTATGCGGATCGTGGCCTCCACAGCACGCACAATGTGGTCGTACTTGAATTCCTATGTGCTAAGCCTGCTAGGGTAAATGCCTCTAAGCACGCATCCAGATCTAAAATTCAAAACTAGCTCGCTTAAGTCTTTACCATCAGATTTAGTCGCCCCCCTTCACTTTAAGAGAAACATCAATGTGCGAAGGTTCCATCGATACAGCAACAACACGGCTTGTACCTGTGAACGCTAGGAAGGCAAACAATCTACTCTTATCTTCTACTCCCTCCGTCCCATAATATAGGATGTTTTTTGACACTAGTGTAGTGTCAAAAAACGCCTTACATCATGGGACGGAGAGACTATATGGTAGAAGAAGGTTAATGAATCAATAAATCTGACTTTGGCAAATGCACAATGGGCAGCACAGGTATATCGAAGATGTTAGAGAAGGCCAAATTAAAGAAAGAAATTGAACGGATGGAGATTTAATGTACGAACATTCTCATCGATGACCTTGCAGTTAATGCTGTGTCGCTGGAAGATAATGTTGCGCTTGTGATCCAAGATATCGCGTACGGAAACCATACCGAACACTTGCAGTGGCTAGTGTAAGTGGTTGTTGATCTACACGATTTTGAAAAGAACCGATCTGCATAGTTTCCTCTGTCTGGGTTTAGCGCTCCTTATCAGGAGTAAAGTAAGTGAAACACATAGGCGGGATAGATGAGGCATCAATCAATAATAACCTAGTCAGTTGGATGAGTGATGATAGTATGGATTGGCATATGCTGAAATACAAATTACATTCGTAGTTTCTTTTGACAAACTAGAAAAGTGGCCCGCTCGATGCGCGGGCTAGAATTTTATGAAGTTAAATGTTCAGAATATATTATTTGTTTTTTAAAAGGAAAATTGAAACCGAATGTGGAGATAGCTTATGCTTGCCAAACAAATTTTAGTACTATGATCAACAATATTCTTAAAATTATATTTGTATTTTTGTGCTAACATTTTAATCAGGTTTAGTTTCCCTGTAAACTGAAATTTAATAGTCAAGATTGTTCATATAGTAATTGGTTAATTTTCTACTGGTATGCCAGGTTGGCATATTTATTTACTAATCTTGTACTGGAATTAATTTTGTTTATGTAGATAGTATATACATTTCCATAAAAACTTTGTTGGTAGGTATTTGGTTCCATAGACATGGACCCCGTCAGAACCAAGGGTGGCTATATGTTGACTTCAGTTTTTTGTCAGTTTTTTTACATAGTTTTCAGCAGTACCAAGGGAGGAGAGTGAGAGAGTAAACCTTTTTCTTACTACCAACTAACCCTTGATATATTTGGCGTAATGTGTAATCAAGTTACCAAGGTGCATTTAGAAAACATCATTTGTTTGATGGACCCCATCAGTATGATTCTTTACATTCCCTTTATGTAGTCTTTATTAATATATATAGTAGAATATGAGAAACATGTTTGATTGCATTGTACATGTGGAATATGACAATGTATTGACGCTCTCAGTATTGGTTTGCATTAAATAATAATCTTGTAGAATCAAGAATCACATACTATAGATTGTTGATGTTTGGTAGTAATGATTTATTTCCGCCAGTTGATGCATGTTTGAAATACTTTGGCATGGTAGTACACCATATTCTACCTGCCATATCATGTTAGAATAGGAAAGTAAGATAGGAAGTGGCCTCCTTTAGTGAAAGAAACATCATGCTGAAATCATGTTATTCGTTCATTCCATTAGAATATTTTTGTATGGACTATATTCTTGACGACATCATCCTCATCGCTACTTTCATCATTTACCATTACCCATAGTTTATCCCTTTTCGTTACTCCTGAGAAAGCTACACATAACTATCCACGTCTAAGAACGTGTTCATGTAGATATAGTCCTACAATGTTTAGAGATTGTCCCGTGCTTTTGTTGATAGTCATAGCAAACTAATATATGGTATTTTCTCCTTTTTAGAACAAATGGCAATGTTGATTTAGTTGGTGAGATGACTATGCTTGCAATATATGACTTTCTACCACATGTATTTCAGTTATTATCTGTGTGCTTCGATGAATCCTCTGCCTAGTTGACAATCGTCATTGTTGTACCATTGCATAACCCAGCACTTTGGTTGATATACAATGCCTAAGTGCCACTGGGTGGAGGATGTTGCACCCAAGTGTTGTTTGCTCGAGGAAGATGACGTAGATCTGGTATTATAAAATCTCGCACAATTGATATTAACAGAGGATTTTTTTCACAATGGAGAGATATTTTGTTTGGAGAGACTGAATCCCCATATATTATCAGTGTGAGTTTGGATTTCTTTTTGAGAGATTGCATCTATAATTATCGGTGAGAATTTGTATTTGTTTGGAGAGATTGGTGTAGAAGTCGTACGCCAAGATATTGCATGACGGAAAGAGGTGTTTTTAGGTGCCGAGGGATTTTATATACATGTATGACACCGTGAGATTGGTCGTGTAGAGAGATAATCTATTTGGAGTGGTCGAATCTTTATAAATGAGCTCATCGCAAAAAAAAGAATCTTTATAATGAGAAACACTCAGTTCTTTCAGGGGATGGCTGATCGCTCATTATTTTCGGTCTTTTTTTGTGGTAGGGTCCCTCAGATTTATTTGGAGAGATAGCATCAATGTACAGGATAGTGTATTTATTTGGAAAGCACATGGAGACCTTCGGCATGTTTGCTTGCCGAGAGATTTTACCTTGTGCGGGTTAGCGTTTTTATTTGGAAAAAGTCCAAAACAAATCTTGAATTTGTAGACAAAAGCTAAATCAAACCCCAAACTCTCAATCCTTGAAATCAGCACACCGAACTTTATAATCCCGGTCTATTTTAAACCTTGAGAGGACTCGGCCGGTATTTGCTTAATTGGGCTGGCCCAATAGTGCAGTCGCTCGTGCGCACGCACTAGTCTTTTTTTCTTTTACGTTTTTTCATTTTTACACATGTCTAATTTTTCTCAGTACCCAATTTACATTTTGAACGCAGACATTAAATATTTTTTGATAAACTTTTGATATTTTCAAATACGCTATGGACATTTTTGAAATTAAATATTTTCAAAACTTTTTTGAATACATGGTAATATTTTCGAAATAAATGTTTTACATTTTCTTAATAACAATACACATTTTACAAAACTACACGAACACTCTTTTACATGGTTAAACATCTAAAATTCGCATGCACTTTTTTCTATTAAATGTCACGTATATTCTGTTACAAGGTTATGACACATTTTTGTACAACACGCAAACATTTTCGGTACATTGTTCATACATTCTTTTGAAAATGCCACAAACACATTTTCTGAAACTCGTGAACATTCTTGAAATGTTATATTTTTTTAATGTACGAAAACTTTTTTTTAATCACGCGAATATTATTATACATTGTATAAACATTTGTTTGAATTGGCCCATACATTGTTTTAGAATTTGTGGTATTTTCTAGATGTCACAAACTCAGAAAATGTTTATGTTTCAAAAAGTGTTCGCACTTCAAAATTTTGTTCAGGTTTCAGAAAAATTTTATGTTTCTAAAAGTGTTTGCACTTTAAATTTTTGTCCAGGTTTTCAAAAAAGGTTTATGTTTCAAAAGGTGTTGGCTTTTTCAAAGTTGTTGGTTTTTAAAATTATTTGAAAATTTCAAAAAGTTCTCGCACTTTATGAAATGTTTGAAGATTTCAGAAATAAATACGTTTTCAATATTTGTTTGCCCCTAATAAAAGTTTTCAAAGTTCGACGCTTTGGTTTCTGCTTAAATACTTTCAGCCTCTTATTCTGTTAGTCATAGTCGTCTGGTGTAGTGGCTAGCAAAATCATGTCAACCATGCTAGGTCCCAAGTTCGACTCCACGGCATGTTTTTTTGTCTTGGAATTCTTACGCCGGGCGTTAAGAAAAAGAAAGAATGATTTTTTATGTCTCGTGTGAAGCAAAAAAAAACTCGCATCATGTCTGGTGGACTGGCCCAATCGATTCCGCAGCCAACAATAGAATTTTTTTTAAAAAAACATTATTTATGAAATAGTTTATGAAATTCGAAAAACATATTTTAAAAATGTGACATAATTTAAAAATCTGAAAAAATCATAGCATCTGAAAAACTGTTGGTATTATGAACATTTTTGACTAATGTGTTCTTCTTTTTGAAATCACAAACAGTTTTTAAAAATGCGAACCGAATTCTAAAATGCCAGACCTTTTTAAAAAGCCCAAAATGAATTGAACTTGGCCAAAAATATAAAACAGGGACGTTTTTTAACTTCTGAACCATTTTAAAAATGTGCGAACATTTTTGAAACTTCACGAATTCTTGTTGTGTTGTAGTGGGCCGGCCCAAATTCTTGTGCGTGAGAGTAGCTAACAGGTCTAGGGTCCAAAATAGATCGGGATTGCAAGTTCAGAGTGCCAATTTCTGGGATTCAAAGTTCGGGGTTTGATTTAGCTTTCGTCTATAACTTCAAGGTTTATTTTGGACTTTTTCCTTTTTATTTTGGATGGTCCAATTACTTGTGGGATGTTACAACCTGTGTGACTAAGTTTTTAATTTTTTAGATGTCCTAAGCGCTTAGTTTTTTTGGATATTCTAGTCGCTTAGATTTTTCTGGGATGGTCTGATCGCCCATTTTTCTACCGCTAAGTCTTTTACGTGTGTGCCTACGGTTTTTATTTTTGGAATGGCTTAGTCGCTCACTTTCCTTTAAATAGTCTGGTCACTTAATGTTTTTTAGAGGTGTCGGTTTTTTTGTGTTAGACTGATAGCTCTTTGAAGGAGTGCCCTTTTTTCTCACATTATGGTCCCACCTGGTTTACGTATATCTAACGGTTATACCTTTTTGATTGGAAATAGGCACATTGAATTAAAGGTCGAAGGTTTTGAATTATTGTAAGATTTTCTAAACTAATTATCTTTATTCTGGTGATCCCGTCAAATACTTTATATATATAATAATAGATAGATAATAATATGGGCGGATTGTTTCGTCCATGTACGGGCGTCCAACTCATCCAACATATGGAGGTATACAGATTCTTGTCCATGTATGGATGAGCACCAAAGAAAAAGTTTATATCCCAGATCTAGCTCCTTAATGGTTGGATACATACATGATGCAAGTATGAAAAGTAGTGGCCTTAATGTGTGGATATAGACGCTCACGCTTGGCCGGCCGGCCGTGTATTTGTTTTTTCCATGCATCCATATACCAAGAGAAGAATGCATATCCACGCACCTTAAAAAGTATTGGCCCATGTCATGCTAGCATTTTCAAGGAGTCCTAGTCATGCAAGGAAAGAGTCCTAGTCTAGCAAGGGAAAACATAACCCCACGCCTCTCTACTTTTCTTAGGAAAGTCCTAGCTAGCTTCGTTTATCTAAGGACAGCTACAGTTTTTTTTTCTTTTTAATTTTTTTAGAGGTCTTAGATCTTATCTGTTAATTATGTGTTTGAAGTTACCGGTCCACCAAATCAACGATCAGATATTTCTAATTAACCCGTCAAGTACTTTTTATATATAATTAGATAGATTGCAGAAAAATGCAAGTAAAAAGAGGTGCTTTCCTGGTTTGATGGAAGGTGGCGCCGTGACAGACGTACTGTTGGTTCCAGCGGCAGCGGAACATGGAGGCGACGAATTGTTCCTCGGACTGCGCCCACTCCGTTTCCTTCACTGTGAGCCGCCTCGCCTCATCTGCAGCTTCTCTCACCTTGGCGGCCTCCTTGGCCTCCGCCTTGGCTTCTCGGGCGGCATCTTCAGCCTCCTCGACCTTGCCCTTGGCTACCGTGGCAGCTTCTTCGGCCTCCTCGACCTTACCCTTGGCTACCGTGGCAGCCTCCGTCGCCTTAATCTTAGCTTTCCACCATGGTCGTAGTGTTTTATACTAAGGATCAAATTGACTATGTGATTTATTTAAACAAATTAGATATTTCATAGTAGGTTCGTATTAGCCAATAGAGACATGTTTACCGATAATTTTTTCTATCATGGTACTCTTGTCTTAACCAATTTGACCATGGTCTCCGGTTTTATTTATTGAGACTGACTATGGTTGTAGTATGTGACTCTAAAAGCGATGGTACGTTGTATGTTCCTAACGGACTCAGCAATCTTAGAGCATCTCCAGCCGCGCCCCAACAAGGCCCCCCAGGCGACTTTTCGGCTGCCGACGCCAAAAAATCGGCCCAGTCGCGCCCCCAGGGGCCCATTTTTCGCCGGCTCGGGTCAAAATTGGCGCCGGCGGACCCAACCCGAACCCGACGCGCTGCGGGCGCTCGGGAGCGTCGGGCGAATATTTTTTGGCGGGAAAGCGCCGTGGGCCAGCCGCGTCAGCGACTCGACTCTCTTCTCGCCGCTTCGTCGTCCTCATCGCCTCGTTTCCCGTGGCGAATCAATGCCAAAGCTGCGCGCGCTGCCGCGCCGGTCAGCCTCCATTGATGCCTCACGGGCGGCGCAGTGAAGTCCGGGCGACGCGCGTCTCCTCGCCCGCCATGCCTCCCGCCACACGTAACGCGCCGGCCAAGCCTACCGCGCGGCACCAGCGGGCCGAAGATACACACACACACTACACCGCCGACGCGCCCACTTCTCCGTCTTCCTCCTCTCGCCGTCTCCATCTCAGAAGGATGGCCGAGCGCTTCCCTGGCAACAGCGCGGCGGCGAATGGTTTCGGGCGCCGCCACCTTCACGAGGACGAGGCTCGCCTCCTCTACGAGGCCGAGTACCCGGCCCCGCCGGACATGCGGGTGCCCGGGTCATGGAGGATCAGCGCCGGCGGCGTGCCGGTGCCACCACCACCCACCGGGGCGGCGCAGGAAGGCCCGCGTTACACCCCCGACAGCCCGCTCTGGGAGTCCTATTTCCGCGGTCGACACGCCGAGCAGCTCGAGGCGACGAACGGCGTCGTGCCCTCCGGCAGGCTCAACTCCGAGGGCCGGCGCCGGTGGTGGGGCGTACCCGGCCGCACGTTGGAGGCCGTCCTCAAGTACATCGAGGGCGGCAACACGCCGCGCCTCGAGTACCCCGCTCCCCCGACCTTCTCACGCCGCCGTGGGAGCTCCTGGACGCCGAGGCGTACGGAGCGGCCCGGCGCATTCTCCTCCTCGTTCGGCCGCTCATCGGGCTCTCCCTGCCTCCGCCCTGTCAAGCCGGAGCCCCAGGACACGCCAGTCA
>NC_041386.1:730575964-730619428 GCF_002162155.2 Triticum dicoccoides
ATCCGGCCGCTTCGTCCTTGTCGAGCCCAAGCCGGAGCCCAGCCTCCCCACGGAGTACGAGGAGATAGCCCGGCGTGGCTTCTCCGACAAGGACGGCCTGGAGTGGGCATGTGACGACAACCTCCGCGACGAGATGGTCCGGCAGCGCCGGGCCCTGGAGGATATCGAAGCCCGCAAGCGCGGGCGCGAGGACGAGCACGGCGTCGTCATCCTCGACAGCGACGATGAGGAGGACGCCCTCGGACCGTCCAACCCGCCGCGCCAACCGGGGGAGGGATGCAGCAGGGACGGCGGCAGCGGAGGCGGCGACTACACGCAGTTCTACAGCCTCGGCATGTAGAACTGTGAGGGCGGGCGGCGGGCGGCGGGGAGCGGCGAGGCAGACGGCGAGGAGCGGCGATGGAGACGGCGAGTGGCGGCCCCTAGTAGTTTTTTTTTGTTAAAATATGTTTAAGTTTGAACGAACTCGCCGAAGTTTACAATGAATTTGCACCGTGTTTGTGCCGTGTTTAAATTTTTTAAAATAACATGGGCGGCGCGAACATGGGTTAGCGCCGGTGCGCCGCATGGAGCGATTTTTAGCCCCTCCTGAGGGGCCAATGGCTGGAGATGCTCTTACCCTTATTTGCAGCTATGAGGAGTGCTCTAGACGTACATAATAAATACGTTGGTTCTGTCGATGGCGATGACCTTCAGAAGACCATTTTTAGGTCAGATGAAAGCATGGCCATTTAGAGAATCAAATTTTCTTTTCCTGGAAAACATAATTTGCTGGTGATTATGCTTGTGCTTCGCCAGCAGATGGATGGCATGTTTTTTTTCTCCTTAAAAGGAGGCTAAGCCCCTGCCTCTGCATTAGATGATGTGCACAACCGTCGGGTGCATAATAAGTCTCTTTTAATGAGAGCCATGTCTTCGGCTTTTCTCATCGATCTAGAATTATTTCCTCCGTTCGAAATTACTTGTCACAAAAATAATAAAATTGAATGTATCTGTAACCAAAATACATTTAGATACATTTATTATTTGAACGAATAATTCCGAACAGAGCGAGTATCTATTTACGAACGTTGAACAATAAAGGGATCCATCTCGAACTCTTTGTGACTCCTGAATGAACTAAAATTAGAAGAAGAAAATTGTATGACCAAACTTTCATAAGTTGCTAGCTAAATCCAATAGATCAGACCCGAAAGAAACTATGTAAAAAGACGTGTTGTTGACACGGAATAAATTAAGCACCAGCCATGGAAGACGTTAAGAAAAAAGTCTTTTGGGCTCCACATTCTCGACTGGGTTCAACTATAGTTTCATGAGGTGAGGAAAAGACCAAGGTCAATATATGAAACTTGCCTACTTCTTTCTTTCTTTTTTTCAAAAAGGAAGCTCAAACCCCTGGCCTCTACATCCAAGGATGCACACAGTGATCTTTATTATATTATTCAACAGGGCCCACAAAATAAATACATGGATCAACCAAAATCCACCATCCCGACAACTTCTGTCACTACACCTACAAGTTTGATGATGTGCCCTGGCCTTGCAAACAACACACACCATCTAATTTCGTGGCCTCATCATGCCGCCCCACAGCATGCCGAGAGTACCAACTGATGTAGTAGACCCTCAACACGCGGACATGTGCATGCTCTAGCATTTGGTCGTCCCATCTTCAAAAGGGATCTATGCAATGACTTTGCTAGGACCTCCTGCAGTTGATCCCGTCACCATGCCCAACAACACTGTTGAGTTGTATTTTGTGTTGCATGTATATTCGAGTTGTCGCCCACCTTTTTGTCTTGTATAGTTGAGGTAGAGGACGTCCCTTGAATTATATACACGTGCACCAGCACCCTATCAATACAACGTCTATTGTATTGCAAACTTTCCTGTCTACATGGTATCATCTTGGTCATTCCTCCCCTAGGGTTCGCCGCCACCGCCACCGCACGCGCGCCCAACCCGCATGAGCCGCCGCCGCTGCGCCCTACCTGCGCGAGCCGCCGCTGCCGACGTATGCCACCCCCGCCGCATCCCGCCGCCGCCGCACCCCTTCCTCCTTGCGCCGCCGCCACCCTGTGTTGCTGCTTCTGCTCCTTGCCGCGCCCGTGCCACCTCCTGCACCCGCGCCGCCTCATACCTGGCGCAAACGGGCCTCCCTCCTATGCCCGCGCCGCCCCTTTCCGCCGCCGCGCCCGATTCCCCCTCGCGCCCGTGCCGCCGCCTAGCCGCTACAGCCGCACCCGCCTGCTACTGCCGCCTCCTCCCTCCCCACCAAAATCATAACCCTAGTCGCCACCCCTCACATGCACGACACCGCCATGTCGTGGCCATCCTCACCCGGCTCCTGCACGACCCACTCGTCAAACCCGTTCGCCGGCACCGAGCCCTCCGCCGCCGCCATCCGTGACCTCAATATTGAGGCCTGGGTCGCTATCCATCTCGACAGCTCCAACACGTCGTACTACGCGTGGAAGACCTACTTCAACCTCAACTTCCGCGAGTACTATCTCACCGAGCACATCCACGGTTCCGTGGACAGCGCATACATGCGCGGCGACCTGGAGTGGTCCACCATCAAGGCCACAAGCATCAATTGGTTCTACCAAACGGTCTCGAAGGACATCTTCCGCACGGTCGTCACCGAGGACGACAACGCCTGCACCGTGTCGGCCAAGATCAACGCGCTCTTCACCAACGACAAACTTCAGCGCCTTGTTTTCTTGCAGCAGGAGTTCTTCGGCTGTCACTAGGACAACTCCACCATCAATGAGTACTACATGAGGCTCAAGATGCTCGCCAACGAGCTTCGCGACATCGGCGCTAAGGTCTCTGACGACCTCATGCTGAGGACCCTCACCGCCGGTCTTAATGAGGACTTCGGCAATGCGGAGTCCAACCTCACCCTGTTGCCGCAACCCACTTTCCAGCGCGTCGTCGCGTACCTCAAACTTGAGGAGCGTCAGATGAAAAAGCTGAAGCAGCGGGTCCAACACACCACCCTCGCCGCCGGTACCACCCGCAGCGGCCCTGCTCCTCCGGTCGCACCCACCAGCTACTACCCGCTGCCGCCCGCGCCCACCAGCTACTACCCGCTGCCGCCCGCACTGCCCGCGCCCCCGCGCCTCCCCAGCAGCCGCAAGGTGGCGGGTCCCGGCGCAACAGGCGGGGCAGCTGGGGCCGCCGCCAGCAGGAGAAGCAGCAACAGCAGGCGCAGGGCGTAGGGGGGTGCCTCGCTACCAGCAGCCGCCCCCGCCATGGGCCGACGGGCAGAACACGTGGACGAGTGTTTTCCACGCCTATCACATGTCCGTCCCACGGGCTCCTGCACTGAGTCTCCTTGGTCCCCTCCCTGCGGGCCACCAGGCGTTCGTCGGCGCCCCTACCAGTCCTACGGTGCCTCGCTCGCGCCGCCACCCCTTGGTGGCTACGGCACGCCCGGCCAGGTGCTGCCCTATGGAGGCTAGCTGCCGCCATCAGTACTTGCATCATGGGACCCAGCCCTCCTGGCCACCCTACACTCGGCAACATCGCTGAGCAACTATAGCGATGGAGGCGACTGGTACATGGACTCGGGTGCTACTTCAAACATGACGGCTCATCCCGGTAAACTTTCCTCTTCCACAACAGTTCACACTCCCACTCGTATCACCGTTGGCAACGGTTCTTCTTTACCTATCACTCATGCCAGTAGTACTAGTTTTCCTTCTGATTGCACACCTATGACTATGTCTAATGTCCTTGTCTCACCTGACTCAGACACTAATTTAGTTTCCATTTGTCGTCTTACTCATCAGATTCCACTTACTATTGAATTTGACAGTGTTGGTATTTCTGTGAAGGACGCCCGTACCCGGATGGTGCTTCACCGATGTGATAGCCCTGATGAGCTTTACCCCGTGCACGCTGAGGGAGTCCTAGACTAGGGGGTGTCCGGATAGCCGAACTATCATCACGACCGGACTCCAAGACTATGAAGATACAAGATTGAAGACTTCGTCCCGTGTCCGGATGGGACTTTCCTTGGCGTGGAAGGCAAGCTTGGCGATACGGATATGTAGATCTCCTACCATTGTAACCGACTCTGTGTAACCCTAACCTATCCGGTGTCTATATAAACCGGAGGGTTTTAGTCCGTAGGACGAACAACAATCATACCATAGGCTAGCTTCTAGGGTTTAGCCTCTACGATCTCGTGGTAGATCTACTCTTGTACTACCCATATCATCAATATTAATCAAGCAGGAGTAGGGTATTACCTCCATCGAGAGGGCCCGAACCTGGGTAAAAACATCGTGTCCCTTGTCTCCTGTTACCATCCGCCTAGATGCATAGTTCGGGACCCCCTACCCGAGATCCGCCAGTTTTGACACCGACATTGGTGCTTTCATTGAGAGTTCCTCTATTTCATCACCGATAGGCCCGATGGCTCCTTTGATCATCAACAACGACGCGGTCCAGGGTGAGACTTTTCTCCCCGGACAGATCTTCATATTTGGTGGCTTTGCACTGCGGGCCAATTCGCTTGGCCATCTGGAGCAGATCGAAAGCTACGCCCGTCGCCATCAGGTCAGATTTGGAAGTTTGAACTATATGGCCGATATCCGCGGAGACTTGATCTTTGACGGATTCGAGCCGCTGCCAAGCGTGCCGCACTGTCTCGATGGGCATGATCTAGCTTTGCAGCCGAACAGTGCCCTGGAGGCCGCACCAGCATCCGCTCTGGCCCTCAATCCGGAGCCGGATTCCCCGATCGAGGACGAGTGGTTGGACACCTCCTCGGGGGCTACGATCTCTATGGCGATTGAGCCGAACTCTATCCCTGTCCCCTGCGAAGACCGTGACTCCAAGGTGCCGGACTCCTCTTCGGACTCCGAACCCTTCGCACCCCTACCAATCGAATCCGATTGGGCTCCGGTCATGGAGTTCACCGCCACGGACATCTTTCAGCACTCGCCCTTTGGCAACATCCTGAATTCACTAAAGTCTCTCTCCTTATCCGGAGAGCCCTGGCCGGATTACGGTCACGAAGGTTGGGATGCGGACGACAAAGAAATTAAACACCCACCCACCACCCACTTTGTAGCCATTGTCGATGATTTAACCGACATGCTCGACTTCGACTCTGAAGACATCGACGGTATGGACGACAATGCCGGAGACGACCAAGACCTAGCGCCTACAGGGCACTGGAAGGCCACCTCGTCATACGACATATACATGGTGGACATCCCAACAGATGGGAACGGCTATGGAACGACAGAGTATGACCCCTCCAAGAAGCAACCGAAGCGCCGACGTCAGCGGCGCCGCTCTAAATCCCGCCACAGCAAAAATGGTGATTCCGGCACGGGAGATAATAACACCCCGGACAGTGCCGAAGACAACCTCCTCCAGCAGGACTCAGCGCAGGAGGAAGGAGAAGCAAGTCTGCATGACAGTGCGGCAGAAAGAGAGGCCGAGGACAATAATTATGCGCCTCCCTCCAAAGACGAGGCAAGCCTCGACGATGACGAGTTTGTCGTGCCTGAGGATCCCGCCGAACAGGAGCGTTTCAAACGCAGGCTTATAGCCACGGCGAGCAGCCACAAGAAAAAGCAACAGCTTAGAGCTGACCAAGATTTGCTAGCTGACAGATGGACCGAAGTCCTTGCAGCCGAAGAGTATGAACTCGAACGCCCCTCCAAAAGCTACCCCAAACACAGGCCGTTGCCTCGATCAGAGGAAGCACCTAAGTCACCAGCATATGACATGGCAGACCGGCCACCTCGTGGCCGCGATAGAGAGGCCTCTAGACCCTCCGTTCAAGCCGTACCCCGACGCCGTTCAAAAAGTACCAGGGCACGGGAAAACACGCCAGACTTGCAAGATATATTGGAGGATAAGGCAAAACATACAAGATCGATCTACGGATCGCGTGGGCGCCCCACGACACGTGATGATAACCGTCACGCCGGATACAGAAACTCCGGCAGGGCCGAACACAATAGACAAAGCTCATTTGAGCTGCGTCGTGATATAGCCCAATACAGAGGCGCCGCACACCCACTATGCTTCACAGATGAAGTAATGGATCATCAAATCCCTGAGGGCTTTAAACCCGTAAACATCGAATCATACGATGGAACCACAGATCCTGCGGTCTGGATCGAGGATTATCTCCTCCATATCCACATGGCCTGCGGTGATGATCTACATGCAATCAAATACCTCCCACTCAAGCTTAAAGGACCAGTCGGTATTGGCTCAACAGCTTGCTAGCAGAATCAATTGGTTGTTGGGAGGACCTGGAAGCAGCATTTCTTGATAACTTCCAGGGCACATATGTGCGACCACCAGACGCCGATGACCTTAGCCACATAATTCAGCAGCCAGATGGATCGGCCAAACAATTCTGGACACGGTTCCTAACAAAGAAAAATCAAATCGTTGACTGTCCGGATGCAGCGGACCTTGCAGCCATTCAAATATAACATCCGCGACGAGTGGCTTGCCCGGCACCTAGGACAGGAAAAGCCGAAATCTATGGAAGCCCTCACAACCCTCATGACTCGCTTTTGTGCGGGAGAGGACAGCTGGCTAGCTCGAAGCAACAACTTGACCAAACACCTTGATAGTTCAGATACCAAGGACAGCAATGGCAGGTCGCATCGCAACAAGAACAAGCGCCGCATTAACGGTGATATTGCTGAAGATACGGCCGTCAATGCCGGATTTAGAGGCTCTAAACCTGGTCAGCGGAAGAAGCCGTTCAAAAGAAATACCCAGGGCCCGTCCAACTTGGACCGAATACTCGACCTCTTGTGCCAGATACATGGCACCCCCGAAAAACCAGCCAATCACACCAACAGGGATTGTTGGGTGTTCAAGCAAGCAGGCAAGTTAAGTGCCGAACTCAATGACAAGGGGCTGCATAGCGATGACGAGGAAGAGCCCCGGCTGCCGAACAATAGAGGACAGAAGGGTTTTCCCACACAGGTGCGGACGGTGAACATGATATACGCAACCCATATTTCCAAAAGGGAGCGGAAGCGTGCACTAAGGGACGTATATGCGATGGAGCCAGTCGCCCCGAAGTTCAACCCATGGTCCTCATGCCCGATCATCTTCGATCGAAGGGACCACCCTACTAGCATCCGTCACGGCGGTTTTGCCGCATTGGTTCTTGACCCAATTATCGACGGATTTCACCTCACCAGAGTCCTGATGGACGGCGGTAGCAGCCTGAACCTGGTTTATCAGGATACAGTGCGCAAAATGGGCATAGACCCCTCAAGGATTAAACCTACAAAGACGACCTTTAAAGGCGTCATACCGGGTGTAGAGGCCAATTGTACGGGCTCAGTTACACTCGAAGTGGTCTTCGGATCCCCGGATAACTTCCGAAGCGAAGAGTTAATCTTCGACATCGTCCCGTTCCACAGCAGCTATCATGCACTGCTCGGATGATCCACATTTGCAAAGTTCAATGCGGTGCCGCACTACGCATACCTCAAGCTCAAAATGCCAGGCCCTCGAGGAGTAATCACGGTCAATGGAAACACCGAACGCTCTCTCCGAACGGAGGAGCACACGGCGGCCCTCACGGCGGAGGTGCAAAGCAGCCTCTCACGGCAATTCTCGAGTCCGGCCACTAAGCGTCCGGACACTGCGAAGCGCACTCGGAGTAACCTACAACAAGACCTCCTGGCACGATTCAAGCACGCGTAGCAATCCGGCCCCAACCCCAGCCCTCGCGAAGTTGCGAAGCCAGTACTACGCGTACATAACTACGCTCTAGAGATACCATGGGCATAAGGGGAGGGGCACGACCACGGTACGCCCGAGATACGGCTCAACCGCACCAGGGGCTCCCGCTTGTGTCATTCTTTTTCTTTTTTTTTCTTCCTTTTTTCTTACTTTCAGGACTCCGATTTCCAGAAGTCCTGTCCGGCACTAGAATCGCCGGACTCACCATGCAACAGCCAGGTAAACAGAAAGCTACGTCGAGTGTTCAGGTGGTCTCTGTTACGAGCATTATACCTATTTTACATACCATCCCGCAGCTTACCCCTGGAGGGGGACATGTTAGATAGTCCCATCCCTTGCTTATCGCACTATTTGTATCATTCTGCTTTCATTTTCAGTACCTTTTTAAAATAAACAATACATAGCTTTTGCCTATTATTGCACTCCTTTCTTTATCTATATATATGTTCATTTCATGACATGTTGCACCCGTACACTTTGGTACGGCCAATACACCAGGGGCTTAAGTACCCTAAAATTATGGTGTGATAAGTCCGAACACTTTCACAAGTGCGGCACCCCGAACTTATAGCATTATATGAATCGGCTCCGAATCATGTCTAGGGTCAATAGTTAGGTTTGCCCGGCTCCCGTGTTTTGGTACCTTACGTTCCGTTATATCGGCTAAGGTAGCACCGGGAGAACCACTGTGATTGTGCCCCAGTTGAGCTGGGTCGAGCACCTCAGTGGAGAAACCCAAAACTGACCGTCATGATAGGGCGAGAGCCGGTCGCTGTTCGAGAGGTTTTTTCGGGTCCCTAAAGACTTATGCCGCTTAGAGCGAGGAACCGGAGTTGTCCGGCCAAGGCGTGGATAGCGCCCCGAACTCGGTCTTCCGAATACTAGGGGCTTCGCCGAAATTTAAAATTATAGAATTCTATGGCTAAGTGAGAGTGTTCAAGCATTATAAGTCCGGTTGCCTTGTTCGCTGCGTTGAGCGCCTCCCTAGATGGACCCAAGAATGGGAACAAGAGTGCTCAAGTTTATCCCGAACACCCCAGCACTCGTGGCATGGGGGCTGAAGCCAACAACTTGCCATCTCTCAAATTTGATAAACGGCCGCACAAAAGGTAATATTTTAAATTAACAAGCGTTGCTTAGCGCATATGAACATGTTTTCAGCGTACAGGATAACACAATGCGAGTCTATTCAAAAATTACATCTTTGGAGCACTCATCCGCTATTCGGCGGGCACCCTTCAGGAGGCCCTCATAGTACATTTCGGGCGTGCGATGCTCCTTCCCCTTCGGTGGCCCGTCCATCACAAGCTTCTCCGCATCTAGTTTGCCCCAGTGCACTTTAGCATGGGCAAGGGCCCGACGGACACCTTCGATGCAGACGGAGCGCTTGATGACTTGAATCCATGGACAGGCGTCCACCAGCCGCCGCACTAAGCCGAAGTAGCTCCCAGGCATGGCCTCCAATGGCCACAGTCGAACTATGAGGCCCTTCATGGCCTGTTCAGCGACCTTGCGGAGCTCGACCAGCTGCTTCAGCTGGTTGCTTAGGGGCACCGGATGTCCGGCCTCAGCATATTGAGACCAGAACACTTTCTCCGTTGAGCTCCCCTCCTTGGCGCGGTAGAATGCGGCAGCATCAGACACACTGCGGGGCAAATCTGCGAATGCTCCTGGAGAGCTCCGAATCCGGGTAAGTAATAGGCAATTCACTTTCACATGCTTGCTTTGCATAAAGAATGCCTTACCCGCCGCTATCTTCTTTAATGCTTCAATTTCTTGGAGGGCTTTTTGGGCCTCGGCCTTAGCAGCTTTGGCACTCTCAAGAGCCGAGGCAAGCTCGGACTCTCGGGTCTTCAAGTCACGCTCCAAACCCTCGTGTTTTTCCACGAGAATCTGGAGCTCTTGCCGCACCTCCGCCATCTATGCCTCCCCTTTCTCTCGCTCGGTGCGTTCCGCAGCCGCTTTGTTTTCGGCCATGGACACCGCTTCCTTCAGGGTCGCCACCTCGTTCGTGGCCCCTGCAGTAACCATGTTATTCCCGTTATTTTTTGCAAACGAAACCTTTCTATAAGGTATTTATTTAATAAGGTACTACTTACCTTCCTTGTCCTCGAGCCGCTTCTTGGCTTGGCCGAGCTCGTTCTCGGACCGCTCGAGGCTCTGCTTCAATGCATTGACATCCGCAGTCAGTGCAGCAGAGGTCAGCAGCGCAGCCTGCATTCCCATATTGACATACTTATGTTAGACTCCTGCGTATATCTTTTTAGATCCTTATTCCAGCTTTTCTTTCCGAACACCGAACTAAGCATCAGGGGCTACTGTCTATGCGGTAATATTTTTACATATTCTAAATTTACCTCAAAGCCTGTTAGAAGGCTGGTACAGGCTTCGGTCAGCCCGCTCTTGACGGACTGAACTATCCGGATCACCGCACTCATAATAGTGCGGTGCTCCTCCTCGATGGAGGCACTGTTAAGCGCCTCCAGTGAGCTATCTGGTGCCTCCAGTTGGACGGAGGACACCGGCGTCTTACCCTTCTTACGAAGGGACCGCTAGCCGGACTCCGGAACCACTAAAGGTTCCGGCATGGAGTCCGGACAAGGGTTGGGCTTAGAGCCCCTGGGGGGTCTTGCCCCCCACGCGCCTAGAGTCCGGGAGGTTGCCTTGTGGCACCTCCCGCGCCACCTCCTCTTGACCAGGCCCCCCTTGAGGCACCACCTCGGCGTCGTCCGCAGCGTGAGGCGAGGAGGCGGTCGGAAGCGAAGTACTCTCCATTTCCGATGAACCCAGGGACCCGCTGGTTGAAGCGGCTAGCTCGCTCTTGGGCGGGCTGCATGATTGTTCGACATTAGAGAACACTATGCAATAATAAAAAAGCCATGGGTATCCGGACACTTACGATCTCGCCAGGGGCTTGGCCCTTGTTGGCCAATCCTCCTCGTCGCTATCGACGTTGGTGGAGAAGTCCGGAGGAAGGGTTCTTCCCTTCTTGGACCCTCCGGCCTCCCCAGTTGGGGCGACCTTCCTTTTCCTCTCCTCACCCGCTGGGGGAGAAGCTTCTTTTTCCTCCTCCTCGTCCTCAGGAGAAGATTCCGCTTTGGAATCTGACAGCACCTGGCTTTGGGAGCTCCTTCGAGTTCCCTTGGCCTCCTTCTTGGCCTTCTTCTCCGGCACTACATGGGGTACCGGAGCCAGCAGCCCCGTCAATCGGGCGTCCGCTGGGTCTTCCGACAAAGGAGCCGGACAGTTAATCTGTCCGGACGTCTTCAGCCAGTCCTGTCAAAGATTAGGGAGTTTTAGATCCCACATAGAGTCAGTCTATGAAAAAAGAGTCCCGTAAAGGGTAAAATCACTTACCTCGCCGGCTTGACGCCGCGAGCTGTATCCGCGATCTTTGTTAGCGGATGCTGGGGCTTCAGCGCCCTTGAATGGCACCTTCCAGGCGTCTTCGTACGTAGTGTCGAAGAGTCGGTTCAAGGTTCGGTGCTGTGCCGGATCAAACTCCCACAAATTAAAGGCCCATTGTTGGCATGGGAGAATCCGACGGATGAGCATCACCTGGATTACGTTGACAAGCCTAAGATTCTTGTCCACCAGGTTCCGGACGCATTTTTGGAGTCTGGATAGCTCGTCTGAATTCCCCCACGTCAGGCCCGTCTCTTTCCATGACGAGAGCCGGGTGGGGAGGCCAGATCTGAATTCGGGGGCCACCACCCATTCTGGGTCGCGTGGCTCGGTGATGTAGAACCACCCCGATTGCCACCCCTTTATTGTCTCCACAAAGGAGCCCTCAAGCCATAGGACTTTGGCCATCTTGCCAACCATGGCGCCTCCGCACTCCGCTTGACGGCCGCCCACCACCTTCGGTCGGACGTTGAAGATCTTCAGCAATAAGCCAAAGTGGGGCTGGATGCATAGGAAGGCCTCGCACACGATGATGAACGCGGAGATGTTGAGGATGAAATTCGGGGCCAGGTCGTGGAAGTCCAGGCCGTAGTAAAACATGAGCTCCCGGACAAATGGATGAAGTGGAAAACCTAGTCCGCAGAGGAAGTGGGGGAGAAACACCACCCTCCCATGGGGCCCGGGGGTTGGAATGAGCTGCCCCTCGTCGGGAAGCCTGTGCGCGATGTCGCCGGACAAATATCCGGCCTCCCGCAGTCTTGTGATGTGCCCCTCCGTGACGGAGGAGGCCATCCACCTGCCTCCCGCTCCTGACATGGTTGGAGAAGGTTGAGGCGGGATGTGCGGACTTGGGCGCTGGAGCTCGAGTGCGCGAGAATGGATGAGCAAAGGAGGAAGAAGGCGTAGGTGAAAAGGTGGATCCTTATCCCCTTATATGGACGGACGAAGCTATGCGTCCCCCACCAGCCTGGTAAAACTCGCTTATCTCCCAAGCGCCGTAATCAATGGCGCGGATGGGTTACCCACGTCCGTATTGATGAGAATCCCGGAATAAGGGGGCACGATCCATGCTTTGATAAGACGTGCCAGGGAAACCGCCTCGCTAAACGCGCTGAGGCGGAGCAGTAAAAAATGATTCATATAAAGGCCTAGCCGTGGTGTGATGTCACGCCGAGGAATACGTCAGCAGATCTGTGCAAAAAGTTATTCTCTCTACGGTGGTATGTGGAACTTGTTTTGTAGAGCCGGACACTATCCTAGTGTTCAAAACCTTCTATGAAGTATTCGGAGGAGGAACCCGCCTCGCAATGCCAAAGACAATCAACGCGCCGGACTCGTCGTCATTGAAGCCTGGTTCAGGGGCTACTGAGGGAGTCCTGGACTAGGGGGTGTCCGGATAGCCGAACTATCATCACGGCCGGACTCCAAGACTACGAAGATACAAGATTGAAGACTTCGTCCCGTGTCCGGATGGGACTTTCCTTGGCGTGGAAGGCAAGCTTGGCGATACGGATATGTAGATCTCCTACCATTGTAACCGACTCTGTGTAACCCTAACCTATCCGGTGTCTATATAAACCAGAGGGTTTTAGTCCGTAGGACGAACAATAATCATACCATAGGCTAGCTTCTAGGGTTGAGCCTCTACGATCTCGTGGTAGATCTACTCTTGTACTACCCATATCATCAATATTAATCAAGCAGGAGTAGGGTATTACCTCCATCGAGAGGGCCCGAACCTGGGTAAAAACATCGTGTCCCTTGTCTCCTGTTACCATCCGCCTAGACGCACAGTTCGGGACCCTTACCCGAGATCTGCCGGTTTTGACGCCGACACACGCCGTCGCCTCCACCTCCACACCTGTGGCCCTCACCGCCGACGTCGACCTTTGGCATGCTCGCTTGGGCCACCCCAACCCTGCCGTTTTGCGTCAAATTCTTAGGAGTTTTTCTTTCTCATGTAATAAGCTTGACAAGCATACTTGTGAAGCTTGTTGTTTGGGCAAGCATGTCCGTCTTCCCTTTAGTGCGTCTACTTCAGTTTCATCTTTTCCTTTTCAGTTTCTTCATAGTGATGTTTGGACGTCTCCGGTTGCGAGTAATACGGGCTATCTATACTACTTGGTGATTCTAGATGATTATTCTCATTATGTGTGGATTTTTCCTCTTCGTCGTAAACCCAATGCTTTAGCCACACTCGCCGGTTTTTACTGCTATGTCACCACCAGTTCGGTCGCCCCATACTTGCACTCCAAACTGATAACAAAAAAGAGTTTGACAACATCGCTCTTCGCACACTTCTCACCTCTCACACCACCACCTTCCGTCTGACTTGGCCTAAAACTTCACAGCAGAACGGCCTCTCCAAGCGTATTCTCCGCACGCTTAATGACTGTGTTCGCACGTTAATCTTTCACTCTAACGTGCCCACTCGGTTTTGGCCCGATGCTCTCGCCACTCCCACTCTTTTAGTTAACATTCATCCGTGTCGTCCTCGGTGGAACTACGCCCCTCACCACCTTCTCTTTGGTACACCACCGTCCTATGACGTTCTCCACATCTTTGGGTGTCTCTTTTATCCTAGCACCACGTCCACCATGTCACACAGCTCGCACCCTGATCCGTCCCATGCGTCTTCCTTGGCTATCCTCCCAACACCAAAGGTTACCGGTGCTATGATCATGTCACTCATCATGTGTACACCATGAGGTTCCTACGGCTTCGGCTCCCTCGGAGTCAGCCCCCGCGCCCCCTACCTGGAGCGATGCACGGCGGCACCCCCCAGGCCCGGCGCCTTCTGCCGCCACCTCCCGGGTTCTCAACTTCCTCCCCTAAGGTCTAGTCTGACCGGGCCCCCGGGTCCCGTCTCCCTCCCACGAGGTCGAGCCGGTGGGAACCCCGCCCGCCACCCCTGCGACGGGCTTGACCTCGACCTCGCCCATCGCCCCTTCTGTCGTCGGCTCGGTTGGCCCTGCTGCCGTCGCGGCCCCCGACGCCACCGCCCCCTACGCCGTGTTCCCCGCCACGGGGGCACCCGTCGCCACCGGCGCTCCTGTCATGTCCATGGCCCCTGCCACCGCTGCGGCCCCTGATGACCCACAAGTGTAGGGGATCTATCGTAGTCCTTTCGACAAGTAAGAGTGTCGTGCCCAACGAGGAGCAGAGGGAAATGACAAGCGGTTTTCAGTAAGATATTCTCTGCAAGCACTGAAATTGTAGGTAACAGATAGTTTTGTGATAAGATAATTTGTAACAGGTAACAAGCAATGAAAGTAAATAAGGTGCAGCAAGGTGGCCCAATCCTTTTGGTAGCAAAGGTCAAGCCTGGACAAGTTCTTATATGAGAAAAGCGCTACCGAGGACACATGGGAATTATCGTCAAGCTAGTTTTCATCACGTTCATATGATTCGCGTTCGTTACTTTGATAAACTGATATGTGGGTGGACCGGTGCTGGGGTGTTGCCTTTTCTTGGACGAGCATCCCACTTATGATTAACCCATATTGCAAGCATCCGCAACTACAAAAGAAGTATTAAGGTAAACCTAACAATAGCATGAAACATGTGGATCCAAATCAGCCCCTTACGAAGCCACGTATAAACTAGGGTTTAAGCTTCTGTTACTCTAGCAACCCATCATCTACTTATTACTTCCCAAGGCCTTCCTCTAGGCCCAAACAATGGTGAAGTGTCATGTAGTCTACGTTCACATAACACCACTAGAGGATAGACAACATACATCTTATCAAAATATCGAACGAATACCAAATTCACATGACTACTTATAGAAGACTTCTCCCATGTCCTCAGGAACAAACATACTACTGACAAATCATATTCATGTTCATAATGAGAGGGGTATTGATATGCATTAAGGATCTGAACATATGATCTTCCACCAAATAAACCAAGTAGCATCAACTACAAGGAGTAATCAACACTACTAGCAACCCACAGGTACCAATCTGAGGTTTTGGTACAAAGATTGGATAAAAGAGATGAACTAGGGTTTGAGAGGAGATGGTGCTGGTGAAGATGTTTATGGAGATTAACTCCCTCCTGATGAGAGGATCGTTGGTGATGATGATGGTGATGATTCCCCCCTCTCGGAGGGAAGTTTCCCCGGCAGAACAGCTCCGCCGGAGCCCTAGATTGGTTTCGCCAAGGTTCTGCCTCGTGGCGGCAGAGTTATGTCCCATAAGCTTGCTTATGATTTTTTCCAGGGTAAAAGACCTCATATAGCAGAAGATGGGCACCGGAGGCCTGTTAGGGGGCCCACAAGGCAGGGGCGCGCCCCCACCCTCGTGACCAGGGTGTGGGCCCCCTAACACTGATTCCTTCGCCGGTATTTTTTATTAATTCCAAAAAAGACTTTCGTGGAGTTTTAGGACTTTTGGAGCTGTGCAGAATAGGTCTGTAATATTTGCTCCTTTTCCAGTCCAGAATCCCAGCTGCCGGCATTCTCCCTCTTCATAACCTTGTAAAATAAGAGAGAATAGCCATAAGTATTGTGACATAACGTGTAATAACAGTCCATAATGCAATAAATTGATATAAAAGCTGAAAATGGACGTATCAACTCCCCCGAGCTTAGACCTCGCTTGTCCTCAAGCGGAAGCCGATATTGAAAAATATGTCCACATGTTTAGAGATAGAGGTGTTGATAGAAATAAAGTACGGACATGCAGGCATCATGATCATTCTTACAACAACAACATATATATATATATATATATATATATATATATATATATATATATATATATATATTGTCATGTAATTTCTTATGCTCAAGTAACAATCTATTCACAATGTCAAGTATGGTTCAGAAACTTCATTGAGAACTAACAAACTATAATCTCAGTCATTGAAGCAATCGCAATTTATTATAATATAGGAAAGAGTCAACATAAGAGCTTTTCAGCAAGTCCACATAGTCAACTATCATTTAGTCTTTCACAATTGCTAACGCTCACGCAATACTTGTCGTTATGGAGTTTTAATCGAACATAGAGAAAGATAGGGGCTTATAGTGTTGCCTCCCAACGTTTTACCTCAAGGGTAATGTCAACAATAATAGTTCATGCTAATGAACATCCAATTGGATATATGCATCATGATCTTTCCAACATGAGGTGCTTGCCAAAGTATAAAATAAAAGGGAAAGGTGAAGATCACCTTGACTCTTGCATAAAATAAAAGATAGGCCCTTCAAAGAGGGAAGCAGAGGATGTCATGTGCTTTTATGGTTGGATGCACAAAATCTTAATGTGAAAGCACGTCACTTTATATTGCCATTTGTGATATGAACCTTTATTATGTAGTCCGTCGCTTTTATTACTTCCATATCACAAGATCGTATAAAGCTTATTTTCTCCACACTAATAAGTCATACATATTTAGAGAACAATTTTTATTGCATGCAACATGACAACTTACTTGAAGGATCTTACTCAAACCACAGGTAGATATGGTGGACTCGCATGGCAAAACTAGTTTAAGGGTATTTAGGAAGCACAATTAATTTTTACTTAGTGCAAGGAATTTGGCTAGCATGAGGGGGAAAGGCAAGCTCAACATGTTGAACGATCCATGACAATATATTTTAACTAAGATGTGAGAAATCATAACCCGTTACGTTGTCTTGCTTGTCCAACGTCAACTCTTTAGCATGTCATACTTTAATGAGTGCTCACAATCATAAAAGATGTCAAAGATAGTATATTTATATGTGAGAACCTCTCTTTCTTTATTACTTCCTATTAATTGCAACAATGACCAAAACTATGTTTGCCAACTCTCAACAACTTTTATGCCTCATACTCTTTATGTGTGAAGTCATTACTATCCATAAGATCGACATGGTTTCTTTTGTTTCTTTTATTCTTTTTATTTTCTCAAGATCATAGCAAGATAGCAAAGCCCTTGACTCAACACTAATGTTTATTATAGATAGCTCAAAGACACGATTACATAGAGGGATCGCAAAGCAAAACTCGAAACTAATTCATACCAAACTTTATTCTACTTGATCAAGATATTACCAAAAGGATCGAACTAAGAAAAACTGTAAAGATAGGAGTGTGATGGTGATACGATACCGGGGCACCTCCCCCAAGCTTGGCAGTTGCCAAGGGGAGTGCCATACCCATGTGATTATGTATCCTTTGCTGGCGAAGTAGGTAGTGTTGTTGATGATGTTGGCTTGCCCTCCATCTTCCAAGGCATATCCTCCCCATCATAGAAGGATGATCGAGTCTTCGGGATCCTCAAATCTGCAGCCAAACTCATCCTCTTGAATATATATTCATACTCACAGTTTTGGTTTTGCAGGTCATAGATCTGGGCTTGGAGGTGCTCGATTTTCTCATGAAGCTTGAAGATGGTCTCCAAATGTCCTTGGCATCCAGCTTGTGCTTGTTGGTGAAATCCACAATCATCATCTGGTTGGCGTTGAGTCCGCGTTCCACCATCCCTTGGCACTTGAAAACTTGTTGATTCATTGCTTCGAGCCTTGTCTCCACGCTTCCGGCCCTCCTTGGTCCCTCAACATTGCAGATGTGCAGCACCCCCTCACACATCTCAATGGTTTGAGGGTGTTGCAGCACATCTGCGAGGTAGGGATTGATGACCCTCTCGCAAAACATGTCCTTGGGAGCGCTTGAAGACGTCCTGGTGATCTAGATCTATCAGAAAAATAGCTCGAAAAAAAGACAGAGGATGTTTGCATGATACGGTGGTCAAAACCTCCGGGAGATTATATAATGAACTTTTACCGACCAAAAGAAGTATCGTGCAAGAAAACGGAGTCCGGAGAGCACACTAGGTGCCCACGAGGCAAGGGGCGCGCCCAGTAGGGTAGGGCGTGCCCTCCACCCTCGTGGACGCCTCGTGGCCTTCCCGGACTACTTCTTATTTTCTTATTTTCTTAAATATACCAAAACAGAGAAATACTGCTGTTAAAATTAATTTGGAGTCGGTTTACTTACCGTACCACGTACCTATTACTTTTCGGAGTCTGGAACGTTCAGGAAGGTGTCCCTTATGTGTTCCTCCGGAGTTACGGTTTCAATAACATTATTTTCAACATTTATTGGAGTACCTGAGATATAATGTTTGATTCTTTGACCGTTCACCACCTTCGGATTTGTGCCCTCCAAGTTGTTGATTTTTATGGCACCGGAATGATAGACTTCCTCGATAACGTAAGGGCCTTCCCGTTTAGAGAGAAGTTTTCCTGCAAAAAAATATTAAACGAGAGTTGAAGAGCAACACAAAGTCACCTACATTAAACTCACGCTTTTGTATCATTTTGTCATGCCATCTTTTAACTTTTTCTTTAAACAGTTTGGCATTTTCATAAGCTTGGGTTCTCCATTCATCAAGTGGACTAATGTCAAACAACCTCTTCTCACCGGCAAGTTTGAAATCATAATTAATCTCTTTAATATCCCAATATGCCTTATGTTCTAATTCGAGAGGTAAGTGACAAGCTTTTCCATAAACCATTTTATATGGAGACATACCCATAGGATTTTTATATCCAGTTCTATAAGCCCGTAATGCATTGTCAAGTTCTTTCTAGTTCTATTAACAGTCTTTTAAAAAATCAATTTAAGTTATCTATTACTCAATTCTACTTGACTGCTAGACTGCGGGTGATAAGGAGATGCAATTCTATGATTAACATCATACTTAGCAAGCATTTTACGAAAAGCACCATGAATAAAATGAGAACCACCATTAGTCATTAAGTATCTAGGAACTCCAAACCTCGGAAAAATAAATTATTTAAGCATATTAATAGAGGTGTTATGATCAGCACTACTAGTTGGAATAGCTTCTACCCACTTAGTAACGTAATCAACAGCAACTAAACTATGTGTATACCCATTAGAGGCAGGAAAAGGTCCCATATAATCAAATCCCCAAACATCAAATGGTTTAATAACAAGAGAATAGTTCATAGGCATTTCTTGACGTCTACTAATATTACCAATACTTTGACATTCATCACAAGACAAGACAAACTTACGGGCATCTTTGAAGAGAGTAAGCCAATAAAAACCAGATTGCAATACCTTATGTACAGTTCTATCTCCAGTGCGGTGTCCTCCATATGCCTCGGAGTGACACTTGCATAGGATCTGTTCCTGTTCATGCTCAGGTACACAACGTCTAATAACACCATCTACTCCTTCTTTATAAAGGTACGGGTCATCCCCGAAGTAATGTCTTAAATCATAGAAGAACTTTTTCTTTTGTTGGTATGTAAAACTAGGTGGTATGAATTTAGCAACAATGTAATTAGCATAATCAGCATACCATGGAGCAGTACAAGAAGTATTTATGACAGAAATTGTTCATCAGGAGAGCTATCATTAATAGGTAATGGGTCATCAATAACATTCTCTAACCTAGACAAGTTGTCTGCAACGGGGTTCTCAGCTCCCTTTCTATCAATAATATGTAAATCAAATTCTTGTAGCAAGAGAACCCACCTAATAAGTCTAGGTTTAGCATCTTTCTTTTCCATAAGATATTTAATAGCAGCACGATCAGTGTGAATAGGTACTTTGGAATCAACAATATAAGGTCTGAACTTATCACAAGCAAATACAACTGCTAAAAATTCTTTTTCAGTAGTAGCATAATTTCTCTGGGCACTGTCCAGAGTTTACTAGCATATTGAATAACATTTAGTTTCTTATCAACTCTTTGTCCTAGAACAGCACCTATAGCATAATCGCTAGTGTGGGAGTCCTGGACTAGGGGGTGTCCGGATAGCCGAACTGTCATTTTGGCCGGACTCCTAGACTATGAAGATACAAGATTGAAGACTTCGTCCCGTGTCCGGATGGGACTTTCCTTGGCGTGGAAGGAAAGCTTGGTGATACGGATATGTAGATCTCCTACCATTGTAACCGACTCTGTGTAACCCTAACCCTATTCGGTGTCTATATAAACCGAAGGGTCTTAGTCCGTAGGGCGAACAACAATCATACCATAGGCGAGCTTCTAGGGTTTAGCCTCTCTAATCTCGCGGTAGATCTACTCTTGTACTACCCATATCATCAATATTAATCAAGCAGGAGTAGGGTATTACCTCCATCGAGAGGGCCGAACCTGGGTAAAAACATCGTGTCCCTTGTCTCCTATTACCATCCGCCTAGACACACAGTTCGGGACCCCCTACCCGAGATCCGCCGGTTTTGACACCGACATTGGTGCTTTCATTGAGAGTTCCTCTGTGTCGTCACCTATAGGCCCGATGTATCCTTCAATCATCAGCAACGACGCAGTCCAGGGTGAGACTTTTCTCCCTGGACATATCTTCGTATTCGGCGGCTTTGCACTGCGGGCCAATTCATTAGGCCATCTGGAGCAGATCGAAAGCTACGCCCATGGCCATCAGGTCAGATTTGGAAGCTTGAACTATACGGCCGATGTCCGCGGAGACTTGATCTTCGACGGATTCGAGCCATAGCCGAGCGTGCCGCACTGTCTCGATGGGTACGATCTAGCTCTGCCGCCGAACAGTGCCTTGGAGGCCGCACCCATGCCCGCTCCGACCCTTAATCCGGAGCCGGTTTCGCCGATCGAGGACGAGTGGTTGGACACCACCTCAGGGGCTACGATCTCTACGGCGATTGAGCCAAACTCCATCCCTGTCCTTTGCAAAGACCGTGACTCCAGGGTGCTGGACTCCTCTCCGGACTCCGAACCCTCCACGCCCCTGCCAATCGAATCCGATTGGGCGCCGGTCATGGAGTTAACTGCCGCGGACATCTTTCAGCACTCGCCCTTTGGCGACATCCTGAATTCACTAAAGTCTCTCTCTCTTTACCGGAGAGCCCTGGCCGGACTACGGTCCGGAAGGTTGGGATGCGGACAACGAAGAAATTCAACGCCCACCCACCATCCACTTTGTAGCCACTGTCGATGATTTAACCGACATGCTCGACTTCGACTCCGAAGACATCGACGGTATGGACGACGATGCTAGAGACGACCAAGAACCAGCGCCTACAGGGCACTGGAAGGCCACCTCGTCATACGACATATACACGGTGGACATCCCAAAAGATGGGAACAGCGATGGAACAGCGGAGGATGACCCCTCCAAGAAACAGCCCAAGCACCGGCGTCAGCGACGCCGCTCTAAATCCTGCCACAGCAAAAACGGTGATTCCGGCACGGAGACAATAACACCCCGGACAGTGCCGAAGACGACCCCCTCCAGCAGGACTCAGCGCAGGAGGAGGGAGAAGCAAGTCCGCACGACAGTGCGGCAGAAAGAGAGGCAAAGGACGATAATTGTGCGCCCCCCTCCGAAGACGAGGCAAGCCTCGACGACAACGAATTTGTCGTTCCTGAGGATCCCGCCGAATAGGAGCATTTCAAACGCAGGCTTATGGCCACGGCAAGCAGCCTCAAGAAAAAGCAGCAACAACTTAGAGCTGACCAAGACCTGTTAGTTGACAAATGGACTGAAGTCCTTGCAGTCGAAGAGTATGAACTCGAACGCCCCTCCAAAAGCTACCCCAAACGCAGGCCATTGCCTCGATCAGAGGAGGAAGCACCCACATCACCAGCGCATGATGCGGCCGACCGGCCACCCCGTGGCCGCGACAGAGAGGCCTCTAGATCCTCCATTCAAGCTGCACCCCGACGCCGCTCAAAAAGTACCAAGGCACGGGAAAAAGTGTCGGACTTGTGAGATATATTGGATGATAAGGCAAAACAAAAAAGATCGATCTACGGATCGCGTGGGCGCCCAACGACTCGGGATGATTACCGTCACGCCGGATACAGCAAACCCGGCCGGGCCGAACACAGTAGACAAAGCTCATATGAGCTACGTTGTGATATAGCCCAATACAGAGGCGCCGCACACCCACTATGCTTCACAGATGAAGTAATGGATCATCAAATCCCCGAGGGTTTCAAACCCGTAAACATCGAATCATACGATGGCACAACAGATCCTGCGGTTTGGATCGAGGACTACCTCCTCCATATCCACATGGCCCGCGGTGATGATCTACACACCATCAAATACCTCCCACTCAAGCTTAAAGGACCAGCTCGGCATTGGCTTAACAGCTTGCCAGCAGAATCAATTGGTTGTTGGGAGGACCTGGAAGCCGCATTCCTTGATAACTTCCAGGGCACATATGTGCGACCACCAGACGCCGATGACCTTAGCCATATAATTCAGCAGCCATAAGAATCGGCCAGACAATTCTGGACACGGTTCCTAACCAAGAAAAATCAAATCGTTGACTATCCGGATGCAGAAGCCCTTGCAGCCTTCAAACATAACATCCGCGACGAGTGGCTTGCCCGGCACCTAGGACAGGAAAAGCCGAAATCCATGGCAGCCCTCACAACACTCATGACCCGCTTTTGCGCGGGAGAGGACAGCTGGCTAGCTCGAAGCAACAACTTGGCCAAACACCCTGGTAGTTCGGATACCAAGGACAGCAATGACAGATCGCGTCGCTACAAGAATAAACACCGCATAACGGTGATAATACTGAAGATACGACAGTAAATGCCGGATTTAGAGGCTCTAAACCCGGTCAGCGAAAGAAGCCATTCAAAAGAAATACCCAGGGCCCGTCCAAATTGGACCGAATACTCGATCCCTTGTGCCAGATACATGGAACCCCCGAAAAACCAGCCAACCACACCAACAGGGATTGTTGGGTGTTCAAGCAAGCAGGCAAGCTAAGCGCCAAAAACAACGACAAGGGGCTGCATAGCGATGACGAGGAAGAGTCCCGGCCGCCGAACAATAGAGGACAGAAGGGATTTCCCCCACAAGTGCGGACGATGAACATGATATACGCAACCCACATACCCAAAAGGGAGTGGAAGCGTGCACTAAGGGACGTATATGCGATGGAGCTAGTCGCCCCGAAGTTCAACCCATGGTCCTCCTGCCCGATCACCTTTGATCGAAGGGACCAC
This sequence comes from Triticum dicoccoides, assembly GCF_002162155.2. Classification (NCBI taxonomy): domain Eukaryota; kingdom Viridiplantae; phylum Streptophyta; class Magnoliopsida; order Poales; family Poaceae; genus Triticum; species Triticum dicoccoides. The sequence goes on from NC_041386.1 coordinate 730,599,095, forward strand.
CCCACTAGCATCCGTCACGGCGGATTCGCCGCATTGGTTCTTGACCCAATCATCGACGGATTTCACCTCACTAGAGTCCTGATGGACGGCAGTAGCAGCCTGAACCTGCTTTATCAGGATACAGTGTGCAAAATGGGCATAGACCCCTCAAGGATTAAACCCACAAAGACGACCTTTAAAGGCGTAATACCAGGTGTAGAGGCCAATTGTACAGGCTCAGTTATACTCGAAGTGGTCTTCGGATCACCGGATAACTTCCGAAGCGAAGAGTTAATCTTCGACATAGTCCCGTTCCGCAGCGGCTATCACGCACTGCTCGGACGAACCGCATTTGCAAAGTTCAATGCGGTGCTGCACTACGCATACCTCAAGCTCAAGATGCCAGGCCCTCGAGGAGTAATCACGGTCAATGGAAACACCGAACGCTCTCTCCGAACGGAGGAGCACACGGCGGCCCTCGCGGCGGAGGTGCAAAGCAGCCTCTCACAGCAATTCTCGAGTCCGGCCACTAAACATCCAGACACAGTCAAGCGCGCTCGGAGTAACCTACAACAAGACCGCCTGGCACGATCCAAGCACGCGTAGCAATCCGGCCCCGACCCCAGCCCTCGCGAAATTGTGAAGCTAGTACTACGCGTACATAACTACGCTCTGGAGATACCATGGGCATAAGGGGAGGGGCACGACCACGGCACGCCCAGAATGCGGCTCAACCGCACCAGGGGCTCCCGGTTGTGTCATTCTTTTTCTTTTTTCTTTTTTCTTTTTTCTTACTTTCAGGACTCTGTTCTCCAGAAGCCCTGTCCGGCATTCGCGCAAAACTCACGATGCAACAGCCAGGGAAACAAAAAGCTACGTCGAGTGTCCAGGTGGTCTCTACTACGAGCATTATACCTGTTTTACATACCATCCCGCAGCTTACCCCTGGAGGGGGACATGTTAAATAGTCCCATCCCTTGCTTATCACACAATTTGTATCGTTCTGCTTTTATTTGCAGTTTCTTTTTTAATAACCAATATATAGCTCTTGCCTATTATTGCATTCTTTCCCTTTATATATGTTCATTTATGACATTGCGCAACCGTACAATTTGGTACGGCCAATACACCAGGGGCTTAAGTACCCCAAAAGTATGGTGTGATAAGTCCGAACACTTTCACAAGTGCGGCACCCCGAACTTATAGCATTATATGCATCGGCTCCGACTCATGTCTTGGGTCAATAGTTGGGTTTGCCCGGCTCCCATGTTTTGGTACCTTACGTTCCGTTATATCGGCTAAGGTAGCACTGGGAGAACCACTGCGATTGTGCCCCGGTTGAGCTGGGTTGAGCACCTCAGTGGAGAAAGCTAAAACTGACCGTCATGATAGGGCGAGAGCCGGTCGCTGTTCGAGAGGTTTTTTCGGGTCCCTAAAGACTTATGCCGCTTAGAGCGAGGAACCGGCATTGTCAGGCCAAGGCATGGATAGCGCCCCGAATTCGGTCTTCCGAATACTAGGGGCTTCGCTGAAATTTAAAATTATAGAATTCTATGGCTAAGTGAGAGTGTTCAAGCACTATAAGTCCGGTTGCCTTGTTCGTTGCGTTGAGCGCCTCCCTCGACGGACCCAGGAATGGGAACAAGAGTGCTCAAGTTTATCCCGAACACCCAAGCACTCGTGGCATGGGGGCTGAAGCCAACGACTTGCCATCTCTCAAATTTGATAAACAGCCGCACAGAAGGTAATATGTTAAATTAACAAGCGTTGCTTAGCGCATATGAACAAGTTTTCAGTGTACAGGATAACAAATGCGATTCTATTCAAAAATTACATCTTTGGAGCACTCATCCGCTATACGGCGGGCACCCTTCAGGACGCCCTCATAGTACATTTCGGGCATGCGATGCTCCTTGCCCTTCGGTGGCCCGTCCATCACAAGCTTCTCCGCATCCAGCTTGCCCCAGTGCACTTTAGCACGGGCAAGGGCCCGACAGGCACCTTCAATGCAGATGGAGCGCTTGATGACTTCAATCCATGGACAGGCGTCCACCAGCCGCCGCACTAGCCCAAAGTAGCTCCCAGGCATGGCTTCCAATGGCCACAGCCAAACTATAAGGCCCTTCATGGCATGTTCGGCGACCTTGTGGAGCTCGACCAGCTGCTTCAGCTGGTCGCTTAGGGGCACCGGATGTTCGGCCTCAGCATATTGAGACCAGAACACCTTTTCCGTCGAGCTCCCCTCCTTGGCGCGGCAGAACGCGACAGCATCAGACACACTACGGGGCAGATCTACGAATGCTCCTGGAGAGCTCCGAATCCGGGTAAGTAATAGGTAATTCACTTTCACATGCTCGCTTTGCATAAAGAATGCCTTACCCGCCGCTATCTTCTTTAATGATTCAATTTCTTGGAGGGCTTTTTGGGCTTCGGCCTTAGCGGCTTTGACACTCTCAAGAGCCGAGGCGAGCTCGAACTTTCGAGTCTTCGAGTCATGCTCCAAACTCTCGTGTTTTTCCATGAGAGCCTGGAGCTCTTGCCGCACCTCCGCCACCCGCTCCTCCTGCTTCTCTCACTCGATGCGCTTCGCGGCCGCTTTGCTTTCGGCCGCGGACACCGCTTCCTTCAGGGTCGCTACCTCGCTCATGGCCCCTACAATACCCATGTTATTCCTGTCATTTTTTGCAACCAAATCCTTTCTATAAGGTATTTCTTTGATAAGGTATTGCTTACCTTCCCTATCCTCGAGCTGCTTCTTGGCAAGGCCAAGATTGTTCTCGGACCGCTCGAGGCTCTTCTTCAATGCATTGACCTCCGCAGTCAGTGCGGCAGAGGTCAGCAGCGCAGCCTGCATTCGCATATTGACATACTTATGTTAGACTCCTGCATATATCTTTTTAGATCCTTAGTCCGCCTTTTCTTTCCGAACGCCGAACTAAGCATCAGGGGCTACTGTCTATGTGGTAATATTTTTACATATTCTAAACTTACCTCAAAGCCCGTTAGAAGGCTGGTACTGGCTTCAGTCAGTCAGCTCTTGGCGGACTGAACTTTCTGGATCACCACACTCATAACAGTGCGGTGCTCCTCCTTGATGGAGGCACTGTTAAGCGCCTCCAGTAAGCTATTCGGTGCCTCTAGCTGGATGGAGGACACCGGCGTCTTACCCTTCCTACGAAGGAGCCGCTTGCTGGACTTCGGAACCGCTGAAGGTTCCGTTATGGAGTCCGGACAAGGGTCGGGCTTAGAGACCCTGGGGGTCTCGCTCCCCCCGCGCCTAGAGTCCGGGCGGCTGTCTTGCGGTGCCTTCTGCGCCACCTCCTCTCGACCAGGCCCCCCTTGGGGCCCCACCTCGGCGTCGTCCGCAGCGTGAGGTGAGGAGGCGGTCGGAAGTGAGGTACTCTCCATTTCCGACGAATTCAGGGACCCGCTCGACAAAGCGGCGGGCTCGTCCTTGGGCGGGCTGCATTATTGTTCGACATTAGAGAACATTATGCAATGAAAAAAAGCCATGGGTATCCGGACACTTACGATCTTGCTAGGGGCTTGGCCCTTGTTGGCCACTCCTCCTCGTCGTTGTCGACGTTGGTGCAGAAGTCCAGAGGAAGGGTCCTTCCCTTCTTGAACCCTCCGGCCTCCCTAGTTGGGGCGGCCTTCCTTTTCTACTCCCTCCCCGCTGGGGGAGAGGCTTCTTTCTCCTCCTCCTCTTCCTCAGAGGAGGATTCCGCCTCCGGGTTGTCGGGCGATGAGTCCGACAGCTCCTGGCGCCGGGAGCTCCTTCGAGTTCCCGTGGCCTCCTTCTTGGCCTTCTTCTCCGGCACCACGTGAGGTGCCGGAGCCAGCAGCTTCGTCAATCGGGCGTCCGCTGGGTCTTCTGGCAATGCGGCCGGACAGTTAATCTGTCCGGACGTCTTCAGCCAGTCCTGTCAAAGGTTAGGGAGTTTTAGATCCCGCATAGAGTCAAACTATGAAAAAAGAGTCCCATAAAGGGTAAAATAACTTACCTCGCTGGCTTGACGCTGCGAGCTGAATCTGCGATCTTTGGTAGCGGATATGGGAGCCTCGGCGCCCTTGAACAGCACCTTCCAGGCATCTTCGTACGTAGTGTCGAAGAGCCTTTTCAGAGTCGAGTGTTGTGCCGGATCAAACTCCCACAATTTGAAGGCCCGTTGTTGGCATGGGAGAATCCGGCGGATGAGCATCACCAGAATTACATTGACAAGCCTGAGATTCTTGTGCACCAGGTCAGAATTCGGGGGCCGCCGCCCATTTAGAGTCGGGCGGCTCGGTGATGTAGAACCACCCCAATTGACACCCCTTTATGGTCTCCACAAAGGAGCCCTCGAGCCATAGGACTTTGGCCATCTTGCCAACCATGGCGCCTCCACACTCCGCTTGGCGGCCGCCCACTACCTTCATCCTGACATTGAAGATCTTCAGCCATAAGCCGAAGTGGGGCTAGATGCAGAGGAAGGCCTCGCACACGATGATGAACGCCGAGATGTTGAGGATGAAATTTGGGGCCAGATCGTGGAAGTCCAGGACGTAGTAGAACATGAGCCCCCGGACAAATGGATGAAGTGGAAAACCTAGTCCGCGGAGGAAGTGGGGAAGAAACACCACCCTCTCATGGGGCCTAGGGGTTGGAATGAGCTGCCCCTCATCGGGTAGCTGGTACGCGATGTCGTTAGACAAGTATCCGGCCTTCCGTAGCTTTTTGATGTGCCCCTCCATGACGGAGGAGGCCATCCACCTGCCTCCCGCTCTGTACATAGTTGGAGAAGGTTGAGGTGGGATGTGCGGACTTGGGCCCTGGAGCTCGAGTGAGCGGAAATAGATGAGCAAAGGAGGAAGAAGGCGTAGGTGAAAAGGTGGATCCTTATCTCCTTATATGGACGGACGAAGCTATGCGTCCCCCGCCAGCCTGGTAAAACTCGCTTATCTCCCAAGCGCCGTAATCAATGGCGCGGATGGGTTACCCACGTCCGTATTGATGGGAATCCCGGAATAAGGGGGCACGATCTATGCTTTGATAAGACGTGCCAAGGAAACCGCCTCGCTAAACGCGTTGAGGTGGATAGTAAAAAACGATTCGTATAAAGGCTTGGGCGTGGTGTGATGTCATGCCGCGGGATACGTCAGCAGATCTGTGCAAAAATTATTTTCTCTATGGTGGTATGTGGAACTTGTTTTGCAGAGCCGGACACTATCCTGGTGTTCAAAACCTTCTATGAAGTATTCGGAGGAGGAACCCGCCTTGCAATGCCGAAGACAATATGCGCGCCGGACTCGTGGTCATTGAAGCCTGGTTCAGGGGCTACTGAGGGAGTCCTGGACTAGGGGGTGTCCGGATAGCCGAACTGTCATCTTTGGCCGGACTCCTAGACTATGAAGATACAAGATTGAAGACTTCGTCCCGCGTCCGGATGGGACTTTCCTTGGCGTGGAAGGCAAGCTTGGCGATACGGATATGTAGATCTCCTACCATTGTAACCAACTCTGTGTAACCCTAACCCTATTCGGTGTCTATATAAACCGAAGGGTTTTAGTCCGTAGGGCGAACAACAATCATACCATAGGCGAGCTTCTAGGGTTGAGCCTCTCTGATCTCGCGGTAGATCTACTCTTGTACTACCCATATCATCAATATTAATCAAGCGGGAGTAGGGTATTACCTCCATCGAGAGGGCCCAAACCTGGGTAAAAACATCATGTCCCTCGTCTCCTGTTACCATTCGCCTAGACGCACAGTTCGGGACCCCCTACCCGAGATCCACCGGTTTTGACACCGACATTGGTGCTTTCATTGAGAGTTCCTCTGTGCCGTCGCCGTCAGGAAGGATGCCTCATCTCGTCTTTAAAGACGATTCTATCGCCAAAGGAGCCTTGGCCACTGGCTAGACTCTCCGGCTATGTGGTTTTCTTATGACCGCCAGTTCGGCCGTCGCGCGGACGGTGACTTCTCGAGTCATCGAAACCAATCTTCACGTCAATTCGGAACTTGCTGAACAGTTAGATCCGATCGAGCTCTCCTCCGTAAACGAGTTGTTGGATCGCATCGCCGCCCTGGGAGTCGCCACAAACTACGACCAGATCGGGCCTAAAACTGATCTGAGAGAGATCAACTCTCCCCAAGCTACCCATCATGTTGCCATGATAGAGGAGCAGTGCGGCGATTCTTCTTCTATCTTAAAGACTAGCTATGTCCGGATTCCCTATCCCTCCATGCCAGATTCCCACCGAGGGACGGATGTCGATCAAGCCCTGAACTTAAAGTCAGGCGGCGGGTTAGACTCATTGTATAGCATTGAAAAATCCAAGCTTCCGAGTTTGGAAACTTGTCGGCCCCTGAGTCTTAAATTGGACAAGGTTTCGGATCTAGTTCCACCCGCCCACCCAAACATTAGCGATCTATCCCAAATTCGGCAAGAGCCAACTGAAACAGTACATCATTACTGGGCCAGATTCCTCCTGGTTATGGACAGGATAAAGGACTACCGAGAGGAGGACGCAATCTCACTTTTTTGCAATAATTGCACGGACAAAGGAATCCTAAACGCCATAAGCCGTCGCGAAATTACACACTTGGATGACTTGGTGACCATAGTACAAAAGTACTGTGCGATGGAGAGTGCTTGGAAAACCGAAAGTCAATTTTGGGATAATCCGGCCCCGAATACATCCCTAGTCCGGAATAAAAGGGTGCATCATCACCAAGCACCTGGATTAAATATCAAAAAAAAACTCCCTAAAGGGTACGGAACTGTACTGGAGGGTTGGCTAAACGGACCCTGCAAAATTCATAGCGCACAGGGCGCCACTCCAACTCACAGCCTTCGAGCATGTTGGATACTACGGCAGGTGGCCAAAAGTGGCAAAGAGCTTCTAGCTTCAGAATCCCAGCCCAGCAATACTAGTACGGTGTTAACAGTCTTCGAGACTTTCACAACAAATAACATGCGGAAACGAACACTCCGCAACCTTGCCGAAGTCTACCGAGTAGCAACAATACATCCATGGAGCGACACGGCCATTACCTTTAATGCCAGTGACGAACCCAAATTCCGAACAGCCAGAGCACCAGCCGCATTGGTTCTCAATCCAATAGTGGACGGCTTTCGCCTTACAAAGGTACTCATGGATGGCGGCAGCAGACTGAACCTCATCTACGAGGAAACCCTCCGAAAAATGGAAATAGACTGGAACCGCATTGAGCGAAGCAGCACAACCTTTAGAGGAATAATCCCCAGCCGGGAAGCATGCTGCACAGGAAAAATCACACTGGGCGTAGTGTTTGGCTCGCCGGACAATTACAGGTCCGAGGAGGTCACATTTCAAGTGGCCCCGTTCAGCAGCGGATATCATGCTTTATTAGGGCGAGAGGCATTCACAATTTTTCAAGCTACACCCCATTATGGGTAAATGAAGCTTAAAATGCCCGGACCTAACGGAATCATCACTCTCGCTAGTGATCCAAATATAGCACTCCGCGCCGAAAACAAGACAGCCGCACTAGCCCTCGAGGCACTATCCGAAGCCCTGGCGGCCGAGGAACTCACCGCGATGCGCTCCACAGTGAACAGGGCCGATGTGATACTTGATAAAAGATCCAAGTCCACCTCTTTCAAACCAGCGGATGAAATTGTCAAATTCCAAGTCCACCCAACGGACCCTGCAAAGACGGCCTCCATTGGGGCACAATTAAACCCTGATGTATACGCCGCACTACGAGAATTTCTACGAGAAAACTGGGACATTTTTACCTGGCACCCTTCAGACATGCCAGGAATCCCACGTCGGCTGGCCGAGCACAGCCTAAATATCCTAAAAGGATTCAAGCCAGTCAAACAGGCTCTTCGGCGCTTTTCCGAACCCAAGAGACAGGCCATGGGAGAGGAGCTAGCCAAACTTCTGGAAGCGGGATTCATCAGAGATATAAAACATCTGGACTGGTTAGCAAATCTGGTGATGGTACCAAAAAAGGACAAATCCTGGCGCCTATGTGTTGATTTCAAAGACCTTAATAAGGTTTGCCCAAAGGATCCCTTCCCCCTCCCTCAAATTGCTCAAATTATCGACGCTACAGCAGGACATGACTCATTGTGCTTCCTCGACGCGTACTCCGGGTACCACCAAATCAAGATGGCGGAGCCGGACCAAGCTGCAACAGCATTCATCACTCCATACGGCCCATTCTGCTTCAACAAATGCCCTTTGGGCTCAAAAATGCCGGCGCAACATATCAGCGCATGATTCAGACATGTTTGGCTAACCAGATCGGCAAAACAGTGGAAGCATATGTAGATGACGTGGTCGTCAAATCCAAGCATGTCGAAACTATAATAGACGCTTTGAGGCTCACATTCGACAATCTTCGGAAATATGGCATCAAGCTCAATCTGGAAAAATGCGTATTCGGCATTCTAGCCGGAAAGCTCCTGGGCTTCATTGTGTCCGGTAGAGGAATTGAAGCAAACCCAACAAAGACCCGAGCTCTATCACAATTGGATATTCCGAAAGACCTCAAACAAATACAGAAATTGACGGGATGCGTAGCGGCTCTAAGGCGCTTTATTTCTCGTTTGGGAGAAAAGGCGTTACCCCTTTACCGCCTCCTCCGCCGCACCGAACACTTCGAGTGGACGGATGCCGCCACGGCCGGACTCGAAGAGATAAAAGCCATATTGGCAACTAATCCGGTCCTGGCCGCGCCCAACATGGGCGAACCAATGCTATTATATATCGCCGCAACACATCAAGTTGTCAGCGCGGTGCTCGTCGTCGAACGAGAAACGTACGGACACCGGTTCCCTCTTCAAAAACCGGTTTACTATGTGTCCACTGTCCTAACTCCATGCAAGTCCCGGTACCCACACTATCAAAAGATAGCATACGCGGTGTTCATGGCATCCCGGAAGCTGCGACACTACTTTCAAGAGTGTTCGATAATGGTAGCCTCCGAAGTACCTCTTAACGACATTATAAACAACCGCGACGCGATGGGCCGGATTGCTAAATGGGCCATAGAGCTCCTTCCATTCGATATAACCTATAAGCCACGGCGAGCTATCAAGTCGCAGGTCTTGGCTGACTTTGTGGCCCAATGGACCGAAGCCGAACTCCCTAAAGAGTACGGCGCATACTCCAATTGGATCATGCACTTTGACGGCTCCAAAATGTTGGCCGGCCTGGGGGCTGGCGTCATCTTGACGTCCCCAACCGGGGACACAGTCCAATACGTCCTTCAGATAATGTATACGGACTCCAACAACGCAGCCGAATACGAGGCCCTCCTGCACGGCCTCCAGATGGCAGTCTCCATGGGCATTAAACGCCTAGGGGTGCGCGGGGATTCGAACCTCGCGATATCTCAAATAAACGGAGACTTTGATGCCAAATATCCAAAAATGGCAGCGTACCGCAACGCGGTCCTAAAAATGTCAGCACGGTTCGAAGGGCTTGAATTTCATCATATAGCCCGGGATAACAACCAGGCAGCGGACATATTGGCACGCATCGGTGCAAAACGCGATGCCGTCCTGCCCAACATATTTCTGGAATGGTTGTTCAAGCCATCCGTACTATCGGAAGGGGAGTCCGGCAATAACAATCTGGACCCAACCGCACTGCCTAACGCCGAACACTCTGACACAATCGGAGGCTCTGCCACCGAGATAACACCCTCCGCCCACGAAATAATGGCGGTCATCGCCCCGTGGACAGAACCATTTCTAGCCTACCTAACTAGGCAAGAACTCCTCGAAGGCCAAAATGAGGCCCGCTGCATAGTACGGCGATCTAAAGCCTATAAAGTCCATGAGGGAGAGCTTTATAAGAAAAGCACTACCGGAGTCCTTCAAAGGTGTATCTCCGAAGAGGTAGGGCGAAACCTCCTGGCTGAAATTCATGTCGGACTGGGTGGGCACCACGCTGCAGCCCGGGCCCTTGTGGGCAAGGCCTTCCGTACAGGATTTTATTGGCCGACGGCCCGGGCAGACGCGCAGGACTTAGTCCAACGATGCGTCGGTTGCCAGCTTTTTGCTAACCAAAGCCACATGCCACCCACCGCCCTCAAAACTATACCCATCACCTGGCCGTTCGCAGTCTGGGGGCTTGACATGGTTGGACCCCTTAAGAGAGGAACCCACAAGCAAAAATACCTATTGGTCATGGTGGATAAATTCACCAAATGGATAGAGGCCAAGCCTGTTAAAACGGCCGAATCCGGACCAGTAATAGACTTCATATCAGGGGCAGTGCACCGTTACGGTGTCCCCCACAGTATCATCACTGATAACGGCACCAACTTCACGGCCGATGAGGTTAAATTATGGTGCAAAAACATGGGCATCAAACTCGACTACGCCTCAGTCTATCACCCTCAAACCAACGGTCAATTCGAGCGAGCAAATGGTCTAATCGTGAGCGGCATTAAACCCAGACTAGTGCGGTCCCTCAAGGAATCTAACACGCACTGGGTTGAGAACCTCGACTCCGTACTCCGGGGGTTGCGGACCACGCCAAATCGTACTACCGGATTCACACCATTTTTTATGGTGTACGGTGCAGAGGCAGTCTTGCCCTGTGACATAATTCATGACTCACCTCGCGTGCGCATGTATGAAGAAAGAGAAGCCGAGCTCGATCGGCAGGACAGCTTGGATGCATTGGAGGAGGAGTGCGACGTGGCAAAAGCTCGTTCCGCATTCTATCAACAGCAGGCTAGAAGATATCAAAGCAGGGAAGTACGGGCCAAAGCTTATAACGTTGGCGAACTAGTTCTACGCCTGCCGGACAAGAAAAAGGACAAACTCAAGCCCAAATGGGAAGGTCCCTTCATCATCAACCAGGTCCTAGCCGGCGGAGCATACCGTCTGTGAGACTCATCGGATAACCGACTCGAGCCGAACCCATGGAACGCGGCCCGCCTATGAAGATTCTACGCCTAAGCGCCGGACTCCAAGTTCGTCTCCTTCCTCCGTCCACATTTTCTATTTTTTCTGTCTTTTATTTCTCTCCTTGCTCCCCTTTCTTTTTAAAGCCTTTAGAGGCTTGTTCGTGCTTTGTTCGCACATATTTAATGCACTTTCCGCGCTCATTATACCTGGGGGTTCTTTGACAGAAGCTTTTTATACGGGCTTCATGCCCAACACATGTGTCGAACTTCCGCATGTACCTTTTATTCGCCATTATATGCATCGATATGACTTAAGTTTTGGCCAAGCTGGGTTGCCTGGCTCCTGTGCTTACCCCTACGTTCCCGATTGTTCGGCTAGGTGGTAAAGGGAGCACCTCTACAATTGTTACTGCCGGGTCAGCCGGATGTGTACCTCAGACTGGGTGAAGCCGAAAGCTAGCGTTCTTAAGGGAATATTCGGTTGGTGAACTGAAAGATGATTTTTAACTATTTATCCATCTACCCCCAGATGATTTTCTGCTTTTTTAGCAGCTTTGATATGCACTTTAGGGCATGCATCCCAGCGAAAGGAACCCTTAACGGAACTATTCTCCCTGGAAGATGTTTCTTACTATCCATGTAATATAACATAACTAGTTGGGCACTTGTCTGATACAGCAATAATGACCCCTACGCCTTGTCTCCATGCATACCCCGGTTCTTATATAACCATGAAGGTATTCGGACACACTCCAGACTATTGGGTCCTGAGGTCGAAGCGAAAAGGTCCGCTATGACAAACGATCTACAATCCAGCTAGAAGACATTTTTCATGTCATATTTAATTACAAAGTCAACTTGACTCATTGTATTCCTCCTCAATGCCATCTAATAGGCTATCTAATTTGCAATCTTGCTGAGAATACTTGGCGGCCAATTCTACTTGGCCATACACTAAGCTTACGGGGATCTCCTTCCCATCAGGCCCCACAGGTCCGACCTCGGCCATGTGGTTTGGGTCAGCCTTCGTGTACCGCATCTTCACCATGGCCCAGGCCTCCCTGGCGCCCTGACGGCAGGCCGATATCTTCCATAATCGGAAGCGCCGTCGTGCTCCTTGAAGCCGGTCCGCCAGCTCTCCAATCCCTTCGGGCAAGGAGATAGATGGCCACAAGGCCTGGCCGACGCCTTTCATCACCTGCCGAACTCGTTCGTGCAGCTGACGCAGTTCGGGAAGAAGATCACCCGAAGAACTGGGCATCTCCTCTTCAGGACGACCTGTGAGCAAACCTACAGACATGTTTATGTTAGTCGCCTTCCTCGCCGAACTCTTTCAAAGTTCGCGCAAGCACTTACTGAAAATGCCGCGACGAAGCCGTCGATTCTCCTTTACGGAGTCAGACAACTGGGCACGACCATCCTTTAGTTCCTCAACCAGTTGGGTATTGGCATCTTGGAGGTTATTTTTCTCCTGCCGCACCCTTGTAAGCACACTCTCGCCAGCCTTTATCTGACGTAAGAGTTGTTGCTTGTCCGGATCTAGTCCGGCGCCATCTGCAATATTTTTTTTCAGATTTACACACCCGCCGCACGTCACAAACTATTTATCTTTTGAAACATATGTTACTAGAGGGGGTCTCTGTGGCTCCCCCTGTAGCGGCTAGTGCGGCCTCAAGTTGGGCCTTGCATTCTTCAAGCTCCTGGGACAGTCGGGCATTCTTTTCTGTAAGATCCTGCATAACAAATGATCCTTAAATCAGTTATTCTAACTATTTTAAGTCTCGGGGGCTACTGGCATATATATAACTGTCAAATCTCCTTACCCGTATGTCCTTTACATAATGCTCCGTGGCTCTGGCTAGACCATCTTGAGCGGCACGGAGGTGCGCATCTCCCGAATTGAAGGAATTCAAGGCCTCTTGGGAGAAACACGCGTCACGAAGAACTATCCGGCGGCGCCTGTGATTCATGGCGCTCTCCACCTCGGAGTTGGTGGCGGACAATTTGTCGGCGTCCTCTGTCGGAGGAGCATCCGACGCACGTCTCGTGCTCGCTTCAGCCTCCGGACCCGGCTTTGAAGCCTGGCCGGTGAAGGTTCGATTGGCAACCTCTCCAGACTCAGTCCGGTGAGCGCTCTTTTTCCTGAAGAGAGCACCAGCGTTAGTACGCCTTCAAGGAATCAATCCTGGGAGTATGGTGACACGTCGTACCGTTGCGGCGGAGTTTCGATCCGGACCGCATTTCTTTTTAGCCTGCGGGGCCGCACTGCCCCTCGTTGGCTGGCCACCGCGGGCTCGGCTTCCTGCCTCGAAGGTACCCCCTGCGAAGCACGATTGGTATACGGTGATCAAAAAATAAGCATGGGTGGGTCATTATCAGGGTTTTGGGACCTCGGTCTCAGTTACCTGTGAGGCTGGAAGTATTCCGGGGTAATCGGCCGTGATGGCAACCAAAGCATTGTTGATGCTAAGTTGGTAGAACACCCCGTCGATCAACTCCACCTTTATATCTGGATCCTCTTCGGAGGCCGGATCGAGGGACCGTTCCGGATCCTCGGGTTGTGGGGGCGGGATGTGTATCTTCTCCACAGTCCGGCGCAGTTCCTGCGCAGAAACCATAAAATGAGATATTTAATCAGGGGAACATGGATTGGACGGGCCACAAAGATGTTTGCTTACCCAGCTTCGAGGATTATTCGAAGAAAATTCGCTCAGTGGGTTGACGCGGAGAAAATCCTCCTCCTCCCCTTTATACATGGCAGACAACATCTTCACCAGTTAAGTGACCGATCCCGGCCCGTTGCGGCCATGGAGGGTGGCGTCGTCCTCCCCGTTGTACTCCCACATGGGGTGGCCCCTATATTGAAGCGGCTGCACTCCCCTCATAATGCAGATTGCCATGGCTCCAATCATGGTCAATCCGGCATATGAGCCAGTAATCTTATTCGGCTCATCAAGTAAAGGACATCCCGATCATTTTCCCTCTGGGGGCTCCGTGGGCGCCAGCTTAGGCGCTTCTTCAGAGGAGTGTTGCTAAACTCCGGAAGGCCGATCCGAACAAGATCCGGCAGCGGGATGTCCTCCATGTAAAACCATTCCGAAGGCCAGTCTTCGGACGCCTTCTTCGGGGTTCCGGATAGATATTCGGTCGCGGCGATGCGCCATAGTTCGGCTCCGCCCACTTGATATATTGACCCCTCATGGGAACGGGGTACTAGGCAGAATAATCTCTTCCACAGCGCGAAATGAGCCTTGACGCCCAAGAACAGCTCGCAGAGGGCCACGAAGCCCGCGATGTGCAAAATGGAGGCAGGCGTAAGGTGGTGCAACTGGAGGCCGTAGAACTCCAAGAGCCCCCGGAGAAACGGATGGATTGGAAATCCGAGTCCTCTTACTAGATAAGAGATGAAGCATACCCACTCTCCTTTAGAGGGATCGGGGACACTCTCCGCTTGCTTTCCGCCCTTGTAGGTGGCGAGTCCGGCTCGAACCGGAACCATAAAGGCCGGGGGAAGGAATCCCTTGGTTTGGAGTATAACTAGCTCGCTATGCGGGACTGAGCATCTCTCCCAATTTCTAGGCTAAGGGCTGGGAGCGTGAGAGGAGGAGCCGCGTCGGTTGTCCATGATGGAATGGGCTTTGGTCAGAGGCGCTCCGATGAAAGCTCGCGAAGGGGGGATGGTGTGACTCAGATCTAGATCCTCGCCCCTTTTATAGGCAGCTCATTTGCGCAGCTAGGGGGGTAAGTTTAAAAATACCCTGGCTTTTCGCATTCATTCAAACACGTGGAAGATGGCCATTATTGGGCGTAGAAGCCAAGTGCAGCATTTATCAGAAGCCGGACACTATTCGACAAGTATGTGGAATTTGGAGAAGAACCCGCCTCGCAATGCCGAAGACAATCAACGCGCTGGACTCATCATCATTGAAGCCTGGTTCGGGGGCTACTGAGGGAGTCCCGGATTAGGGGGTGTCCGGATAGCCGAACTATCACCGTTGGCCGGACACCTGGACTATGAAGATACAAGATTGAAGACTTCGTCCCCTGTCCCGATGGGACTTTCCTTGGCGTGGAAGGCAAGCTTGGCGATACGGATATGCAAATCTCCTACCATTGTAACCGACTCTGTGTAACCCTAACCTATCTAGTGTCTATATAAACCGGAGGGTTTTAGTCCGTAGGACGAACAACAATCATACCATAGGCTAGCTTCTAGGATTTAGCCTCCTTGATCTCGTGGTAGATCTACTCTTGTACTACCCATATCATCAATATTAATCAAGCAGGAGTAGGGTATTACCTCCATCGAGAGGGCCCGAACCTGGGTAAAAACATCGTGTCCCTTGTCTCCTGTTACCATCCGCCTAGACGCACAGTTCGGGACCCCCTACCCGAGATCCGCTGGTTTTGACAGCGACACTAACCCTATCCGGTGTCTATATAAACCGAAGGGTTTTAGTCCGTAGGGCGAACAACAATCATACCATAGGCTAGCTTCCAGGGTTTAGCCTCTCTGATCTCGCGGTAGATCTACTCTTGTACTACCCATATCATCAATATTAATCAAGCAGGAGTAGGGTATTACCTCCATCGAGAGGGCCCAAACCTGGGTAAAAACATCGTGTCCCTTGTCTCCTGTTACCATCCGCCTAGACGCATAGTTTGGGACCCCCTACCCGAGATCCGCCGGTTTTGACACCGACAGCTAGCATCATAGATAATGTCAAAGGGTAAATTCCAATGAGGAGGCTGAATAATAGGTGCAGAAACCAAAGCTTCCTTAAGTATTTCAAATGCTTCTACACAATCATCATCGAAGACAAAAGGAATATCTTTTTGTAATAGATTAGAGAGGCCTAGAGATTTTGGAGAAGTCCTTAATGAACCTCCTATAAAAACCGGCATGACCAAGGAAACTTCTTATACCTTTGATGTCCTTGGGACATGGCATCTTTTCAATTGCATCAACTTTAGCTTTATCAACTTCAATACCTCTTTCAGAAATTTTATGCCCCAAGACAATGCCTTCATTAACCATAAAGTGGCACTTCTCGCAGTTCAAAACAAGACTGGTATCTTGGCATCTCTGCAAAACTAGTTCAAGGTTGCTCAAACAATCATCAAAAGAGGATCCATAAACGGAGAAATCATCCATGAATACCTCACAAATCTTTTCACACAAGTCAGAGAATATAGCCATCATGCATCTTTGAAAAGTAGCAGGTGCGTTACAAAAACCAAAAGGCATAAGTCTATAAGCAAAAGTACCGAAAGGGCAAGTAAAAGTGGTCTTTTCTTGATCATCCGCTGACACAGGTATTTGTGAGAAACCAGAGTAACCATCTAGAAAGCATAAATGTGTATGTTTGGATAGTCTTTCTAACATTTGATCAATAAAAGATAAATGGTAATGATCCTTTTTAGTAGCTTTATTTAATTTGTGGAAATCAATTACCATCCTATAACCTGTAATAATTCTTTGCGGGATCAATTCATCTTTATCATTAGTAACAACAATAATACCTCCCTTCTTAGGGACACAATGGATAGGACTTACCCACTTACTATCAGCAACGGGATAAATTATACCTGCCTCTAGGAGCTTTAGTATTTCTTTTCTTACCACTTCCTTCATCTTAGGGTTTAACCATCATTGATGATCAATAACTGGTTTGGCGTCTTCTTCCAACTTAATTTTGTGTTGGCATAGAGTGGGACTAATTACCTTAAGATCATCAAGAGTATATCCAATAACAGCATGGTGCTTCTTCAGAGTTTTCAATAATCTTTCCTCTTCCTGCTCTGAAAGGTTAGCACTAATAATAATAGGATATATCTTCTTCTCATCAAGATAAGCATATTTAAGAGTATCGGGTAATGGTTTAAGTTCAAACACGGGATCACCCTTGGGTGATGGAAGATCCCCTAGGGTTTCAACAGGTAAGTTGTGTTTCGGAATAGGACCCTGTTTAAAGAAAACTTCATCTATTTCTCTTCTTTCATTCATGAACATATCATTTTCATGGTCTAGCAAATATTTTTCTAAAGGATCAGGTGGAGGCACAACAATAGAAGCAAGACCAATAATTTCATCCTTACTAGACAGTTCTTTATCATGGGGTTGTCTACGAAATTTAGCAAAATTAAACTCATGAGTCATATCATCCAAGCCAATCGTGACAACATCTTTTTTGCAATCAATTCTAGCAGTAACAGTATTCAAGAAGGGTCTACCAAATATAATGGGACAAAAGTTATCTTGTGGGGAAACAAGAACAAGAAAATCAGCAGGATATTTAACTTTCCCACACCAGACTTCAACATCTCTAACAATCCCAATTGGTGAAATAGTATCTCTATTAGCAAGCTTAATTGTAACATCAATACCTTCTATCTTAGCAGGTTCAATATCATGCATAATTTCATGATATAAGGAAATAGGTATTGCACTAGCACTAGCACCCATATCACATAAGCCATAATAATAATGATCTCCTATTTAGCCAGAAATAACAGGCATGCCTACAACAGGTCTATGTTTCTTAGCATCAGGTTTAGCAATTCTAGCAGCTTCATCACAGAAATAAATAACATGCCCATCAATATTATCAGCCAAGAGATCTTTAACCACAACAATATTAGGGTAAACTTGAATTTGCTTAGGTGGTGTCGGTGTTTTAGTATTACTTTTACGAACCATAGTTGAAGTTTTAGCATGATCTTTTATCCTAACAGGGAAAGGAGGTTTCTCAATATAAGTAGTAGGGACAATAGGATCATTATAAGTGATAGTATTTTCTTCAACTTTAATAGGTGCAACTACTTTTACTTAAGTGGGAGGATTATATTTAAACCACTTCTCCTTAGGGAGATCAACATGAGTAGCAAATGATTCACAAAAATAAGCAACTATTTCAGAGTCAAGTCCATATTTAGTGCTAAATCCACGAAAAGCATCGGTGTCCATAAAAGATTTAACACAATCAAACTTAGGTGTCATACCTGACTCCTTACCATCGTCGGAATCCTAATTTCTAGTGTTGCGTTTAATTCTTTCCAATAAATCCCACTTGAATTCAATAGTCTTTATCATAAAAGACCCAGCACAAGAAGTATCCAGCATGGTGCGATTGTTGAGAGAAAGCCGAGCATAAAATTCTTGAATAATCATTTCTCTTGAGAGCTCATGATTGGGGCATGAATATAACATTGATTTAAGCCTCCCCCAAGCTTGAGCGATACTTTCTCCTTCGCGAGGCCCAAAATTATATATGTAATTATGATCACGATGAACAAGATGCATCCGATAGAACTTCTCGTGAAATTCCAACTTCAATCATTTATAGTTCCAGGATCCCATATCATCACATAGCCTATACCATGTCAATGCGTCTCCCTTCAAAGATAAAGGGAAAACCTTCTTCTTGATAACATCCTCAGGCATACCTGCAAGCTTAAAAAATCCACAAACTTCATCTACATAGATTAGGTGCAAGTCGGGATGTAATGTTCCATTTCCTGTAAAAGGATTAGCTGTAGTTTCTCTACCATACCTGAAGGAATTTCAAAGTACACTTTTTCAGTAGGTTCAGTAGGTTGAGGAGCAACTCTTTGCTCTACTGGTCGAGGTGAAGATACCCCAAAAAATCCCCTCAAAGGATTAGTTTCCATAGTAACAAGTGACAGTAAATTTCAGCACACTATAAATTTTTCCTTACCAAGTTCCACTTACCAAAGGCGCTTCACTCCCCGGCAACGGCGCCAGAAAAGAGTCTTGATGACCCACAAGTGTAGGGGATCTATCGTAGTCCTTTAGATAAGTAAGAGTGTCAAACTCAATGAGGAGCAGAGGGAAATGACAAGCGGTTTTTAGTAAGGTATTCTCCGCAAGCACTGAAATTGTAGGTAACAGATAGTTTTGTGATAAGATAATTTATAATGGGTAACAAGCAATGAAAGTAAATAAGGTGCAGCAAGGTGGTCCAATCCTTTTAGTAGCAAAGGACAAGCCTGGACAAGTTCTTATATGAGAAAAGCGCTCCCGAGGACACATGGGAATTATCATCAAGCTAGTTTTCATCACGTTCACATGATTCGCATTCGTTACTTTGATAATTTGATATGTGGGTGGACCGGTGGTTGGGTGTTGCCCTTTCTTGGACAAGCATACCACTTATGATTAACCCCTATTGTAAGCATCCGCAACTACAAAATAAGTATTAAGGTAAACCTAACCATAGCATGAAACATGTGGATCCAAATCAGCCCCTTACGAAGCAACGTATAAACTAGGGTTTAAGCTTCTGTCACTCTAGCAACCCATCATCTACTTATTACTTCCCAAGGCCTTCCTCTAGGCCCAAACAATGGTGAAGTGTCATGTAGTCGACGTTCACATAACACCACTAGAGGATAGACAACATACATCTTATCAAAATATCGAACGAATACCAAATTCACATGACTACTTATAGTAAGACTTCTCCCATGTCCTCAGGAACAAACATACTACTCACAAATCATATTCATGTTCATAATGAGAGGGGTATTGATATGCATTAAGGATCTGAACATATGATCTTCCACCAAATAAACCAACTAGCATCAACTACAAGGAGTAATCAACACTACTAGCAACCCACAGGTACCAATCTGAGGTTTTGGTACAAATATTTGATAAAAATAATGGTGCTGGTGAAGATGTTGATGGAGATTGACCCCCTCCCGATGAGAGGATCGTTGGTGATGATGATGGTGATGATTTCCCCCTCCCGGAGGGAAGTTTCCCCGGTAGAACAGCTTCGCCGGAGCCCTAGATTGGTTCCACCAAGGTGAAGCCTCGTGGCGGCGGAGTTTCGTCCCGTAAGCTTGCCCATGATTTTTTCCATGGTAAAAGACCTCATATAGCAGAAGATGGCCACCGGAGGCCTGTTAGGGGGCCCACGAGGCAGGGGGCACGCCCTAGGGGGTGGCCGCGCCCCCACCCTCATGACCAGGGTGTGTGCCCCCTGACGCTGATTTCTTCGCCAGTATTTTTATTAATTCCAAAAATGACTTCCTTGGAGTTTCAGGACTTTTGGAGCTGTGCAGAATAGGTCCCTAATATTTGCTCCTTTTCCAGCCCAGAATCCCAGCTGTCGGCATTCTCCCCCTTCATGTAAACCTTGTAAAATAAGAGAGAATAGCCATAAGTATTGTGACATAACGTGTAATAATAGTCCATAATGCAATAAATATTGATATAAAAGCATGATGCAAAATGGACGTATCAGCCCCCGCCGCCATCGCTAGCCCGGTTGCTCCGCCGCTTCGCGTGACCACCCGTGCCAAAGCAAGAGTGCCTCGGCCGAGCACGCGCTACTCCTTCGATGAGTATGTTTGCGCTGCTTCGACATTGACGCCATCACCCGTCCCCACCTCCGCTCGCGCCACCCTTCGAGATCCCCATTGGTTGGCTG
>NC_041386.1:730619731-730626699 GCF_002162155.2 Triticum dicoccoides
GTGCCAACATCATCTCTGGCAAGTCGGTGTTTTGCCACAAGACTAGCCCGGATGGTTCTCTCGAGTGCTACAACTCTTGATGGGTGGTTCGTTGTTTTCGGCAGTGCGCGTGCATGGACTTCACTGACACCTTCGCCCCGGTTGTGAAGCTGGGCACATTCGCGCCGTACTCCAGCTGGTGGTGTCGCGCGCCTGGCCTATGCACCAGTTGGATGTATCCAACGCCTTCTTGCACGACCATCTTGCTGAGCAGGTGTTCTGTGAGCAGCCTATTGGTTTCGTCGACGCCGAGCACCCCGACTTCGTGTGTTTGCTCTCCCGTTCTCTTTACGGGTTGAAGCAGGTGCCTCAGGCTTGTTACCAGCGTATCGCAGCTTTGTTGCAGTCTCTGGGATTCCAGTCCACTCGCTCCGATGCTTCACTCTTCGTGTATCATCAGGGAGCTGACACTGCATATCTGCTGCTCTACGTTGATGACATCATCCTCATGGCATCTGCCCCCGATCTCCTTCAGCGGCTGACTGCTCGTCTCCGTGATGAGTTCGCCCTCAAGTACTCGGGGCCCCTGCACTACTTTCTCGGCATCGAGGTGATCTTCCGGACTGATGGCTTCTTTCTGCATCTGCAGAAGTGCGCCCACGAACTCGTGCAGCATGCCCGTATGTTTAACTGCAAGCCGGCGCCCACCCCCGTCGACACGAAGGCAAAGGTCTCTGCTCTGGAGGGGTCTCTCGCGTCCGATGGAGCATTTTATCGCTCCATTGTCAGTGCTTTACAGTACTTGACGCTAACTTGACCCGACCTGCAGTACGTTGTTCAACAGGTGTGCCTCCACACGCACGCCCCGCGTGACTCTCACCGGACCTTGGTGAAGTGTATTCTCCATTATATACGCGACACCATGTCTTTGGGACTCACCCTGACGGCCTCCGCCTCCACCGACCTCGTAGCCAACTCGGATGCCGACTGGGCCGGCTTCCCCGACACTCGACACTCCACGTCCGGCTACTGTGTCTACCATGGGCCCTCTTGGATCTCTTGGTCATCGAAGTGGCAGCCCACGGTCTCCTGCTCCAGCGCCGAGGCAGAGTATCGCGTCGTGGCTAACGTCGTGGCTGAGTGCTCTTGGCTCCGTCAGCTGCTCCAGGATGACTAAGGGATTCTTCACGTGCCGACGTCGCAACAGTTTGCTGATGTGATGACTAAGGGATTGCCTACTCCTGTCTTCGAGGAGTTTTGGTCCAGTCTCTGGCGACGCTTCGACTGCGGGGGGTGTTGAGTTGTATTTTGTGTTGCATGTATATTGAAGTTGTGGCCCACCTCCTATTCATGTATAGTTGAGGTAGAAGCCTTTCCTTGTAATTATATATACGTGCACCAGCACCGCCAGGGCCGGGCCGGCAAAATCGAAGGCCCTGTGCTAACTCTAAAATGGGGCCTACTATTATATAGTACTCCCTCCGTTCCTAAATATAAGTCTTTATACAGATTCCACTAGATAGACTACATACGGAGCAAAATGAATGAATCTACATTTAAAATGCATCTATATACATCCGTATGTGGTTCATAGTGAAATTTCTACAAAGACTTATATTTAGGAATGGAGGGAGTAGAAAATAGAATGATAATAATATATAGGTCATACTGTGTCGAGAATCTTATACGTTCAACTTAAAAAAAATATTCAACGCTTTGTTATTTTGAGATTTAGTTAGATCCACTATTTTTTAGTTTTTCCTTGCGCTTTTTGGTAACTAGATTACTTTTTTATATGAAAACATGACATAGATCTTGGAACACTTAAATGTCTAATGTACATACAAAAGATAAAAAGGAATAAAATTAACTAGAAGGCATTAGTGAAACTCAGAAGTCAAAACTAAAAGGACGAAGATAAAACAATATTAGCAGAGCCATCGGTCCTTGGCCGATGGGAAATGTGTTCCATCATTTGTAGAAACAAATCGCTTGTGCCCTTCCTAGTGCTCAGCTGCTGCCGTCCGGAGCGAAGGATCCATAAGCGTTGCGGACGAAGAGGCGCAGACTGGATCGAGCGGCTCCTCTGCTCGACAGACGAACGGCTGGACCATACCTGGCCAAATGGGCCGGCCCGGCACGGCACGGCCCGGCCTGAGCTACACGGGCCAGGCACGGCACGGCCCGGCCAGGCACGCTTATTACACGGGCCGTGCTGGGCCGGCACGCGTGCTGACATCCGAGGCCCAGGCACGGCCCCTGACTTAAACGTGCTGGCACGCTGGCCCGGTAGGCACGCAAGCACGGGACGCCCTCGACTGCTCATTGCCAGGAGCGCACTAGTGTTGCCTCAAAGAAAAAAAGGAGCGCACTAGCGCATGAATTTTTTAATCTATCGATCGTACGAAGCGCCGCTCCCACCGCTTCCTAGTTTTTTAGACAAAACAATCCTCCTTCCGCTAGTCTTGCCTGTCGATTGTATGAGGCACTCCTCCCCGCTTGCTAGTCGTGCCGTGCCGGGCTGGCACGCGTGCCTGGCAAGGCAGCCCAGGCACGGCCCTAGCCGGGCCACGTGCCAGGCACGGCCCACTAAACCACGTGCCGTGCCGGCCCGTGACGGGCCAGGCACACGGGCTATCGTGCTGGCCCGACAAGACCGACCCGTTTGGCCAGGTTTGGGCTGGATAGAGGGATTGGGGGATCGCATGAGGCCCACCTTAGGGTCCCAGCCAAATTGATTATTTGCAACAGCCAACTTCGCTCAAAAAATTTTTGGAACAGCCAATAGTGTCAACTGGACTGTAGCAACAGGGCAAGCTTCTGCGTTGTTTAAAAATCAGGGGCCCCTACGAAGTGGAGGCCCTGTGCCGGCGCACAGGTTGCACTCCCATCGGCCCGGGCCTGAGCACCGCATCAACACAACGTCTATTGTATTGCAAACTTCCCTGTCTACAAGCAACACGTCACCACTCTGCGCTCATCGATAGAAAAACATCCGTTGCCAAGACTCTGCTGCACCATGCCGACTGCTCCACCTCCTGACGACTCCAGCAACCATCTGCTCCAAAATATTGCCCTCAAGAGAGATAATGACACTAAAAGCGCCTCGATCGTCCGATCTGGGAGTCAGAATCAAGGGTTTCCCCTTGTAACAGACCGAGCGAGGAGAGGATGACTTAGTTATGATATCCTCAACAAAGTAACGGTGCAAACACACCGCCATTTCCAACCACAACCAAAGTCAAAGCATGGTTTTCACCGATGGGTGAAACTGGCCTAGTGATAGTTAGTTTTCTCCATGAGCATCCACACACCAGAAAGTACAACACATGCCTTAACGCACGAGTGCAATGCTCCTATACAACACCTTCAATAAACGACTGCTATAGAAGCCACCACTGTTACATAGACTTGAGAGGACATGTACGCTCTTCTCAACCAGCTGAGAAAACTTTTGCATCGAGGCAACCAAATGTAGAGAACGGCATATGTTTCCATCCACATTGGTTGTGCCTGGTAATTGCCTTGCTGAAGGTATTGTTTTGAGAGCTCGGACTTTCTCCGGGGTGAAAACTTAAGATTTTGGATCGGGCGACAACGGCACTTGTGCACTGTTTCCTTCTTAAAGGCGTCGCTTTTGGAGACCTTTTATGTTTTTCGGGTGTCGTCTTTGGTGGTAGTTTATGTGCTGCTGAGAGGAGTTGATCACTGTAGTGACGCCTTTATTTTCATCCTTTCTTTTTTGGTTTCTTTTTGAGTTGTCTGCATCCTGGATGTCTTTGAGGCATCTTGTTAGTGTAAAGGGTGGGTGTGACTGATATCTTGTACCCAAAGTTTGAAGGAACTGACTTTCTACACTCTCGACCTCTCCACAGAGAAGCATATTCAAGTCTATCTTTTCTCTAAAAAAGATATTCAACTCTATCACCTAAATCTCGTTTGGAAGTTGAGCAGCATTTTCAGGGAATCTACTGCTATGCCTTGGCTGATTACTGTCCCCTTCTACCATCTTCTTGATGTTACTTCCTTAGAGCAAGATGCATAAACGGTATAAACTGAGATGTAAAGCAAAATGGATGACATACACCGCGCCATAATCTAAAGCAAAATGGTTCATGTATATAAAATCAGATGAATGATCATAACTGGCGATTTATGAAAATGACATATTGCAGTTAAAAAATGCAACAACAATCAGCACCAGTGATCATATCACTATTTCAAAAGGAATTTAAGAAGACATTTTCATGAAAAAAATAAGTAATTTTGCATGAAGATTTATAAGCTAAAACCGAATTGTTCCCAAAATTGTAATATTAACAGCTAAAAAAAGGATCCAATGGCTGAGTACACTATGCGAACTTGGGCAAGTGGACTTTTGTTTACAGAAAGTTGCAACAATAAAGCAGAATTCTCAGGTAGTACGCACCCACGTCTCAAAAAAGAAAAACGGTGTCTATCCACAAGGTGGTCTGTATTAACAAACAACAAACCATATAAGCCGTAATCCTTTCCACTCTCTGCCTTGCTATTTGTTTTGTCCCTTTTAAGTTGCATGGTTTCCTTCTGTGCCGTTGCGGTGCTTTCGTGATGTGTCTTTTTCATTTATGTGTTCCTTTCCATGTTCTTTGTCCTTCCCGTCTTGCATGGTTTCATTCTATGGTATTTTAATTCGCAGGTGCCGTCACAACTGGTACGGTGCTCACTTTCATTCATGTCTTTGTGTGCGGTTACGTGGATATTGTCATCTTCTACCTGGATGTTCAGAGCTGGCTCCCCTCCCACGGGCGTCTTGTTGTGTCGTTGGTTGCTTTGTTTCGCGTATCTGTCTTTGGTAGTTGCACGACATATTGTCTGAGTTAAATGGCTGAGTTGCTGATGGGATGTCTTCTGTATGGAATGGGACATGTTCGAGTTTGTTGTTCTACTGGGCCGCAAGAGAATTGTGTGCGCTTGCTGAGCTACACACTACACTGACTACCTGGGTTTGTCTTGGTCTACAAGCTCCTATTTTGAAGAAAAACATACATAGGCTCTGTGTGGTTGCACCTGATGCACATGTACAGGGTTGGCTCTGCATGTATGCTGCCCTCAACCAGCGGAGAAAGCTTTCGCACCCAAGCAATGAAATGCACAGAACGACCTGTTTTTCCACCACCAAGTCTCTCCTTCCTGCTGTTGCCTATTCCGATGTTCTCTATGTAGCCGTACCTTAACGTGCATTATATGCATGTGCGTTGCTACTTGCTAACCAGCATGTTGCTCTTCTCTTGCCTTGTTTGTGCTAACTACCAACTAGTGGGTAACTTTGTATAGGAGAGAAAAGCGGGCGAAAGCCATGAAACACCGAGAAACCTACTTGCCGATCCCTTATATTTATGAATTGACAGGCCTTTAATCTATGTTGTGGCTGTCTGAGAAAAACAGTCAAAGCCATGGAGCATAGAGACTGCAGCCTTTGTACAACACATGCACGGGCGCTAAAAGCTGACTGGAACTCTCAGTTCCAGGATAAAATCCCTCATGTGACGCAAATGATTGTTTTTCTCTTGAAAAGGAGGTTGAAACCCCGGCCTCTGTACCGAGCGATGCACACAACCATCATCCACAAATGATTGTAATCACAACTTTGTTTGTTCTGCGCAATAAAATCACTTTCCATCTAAGAAAAAGTACATACCAGCTCCTATGGACGGAGTAGCTAGTTCCACTTACAAATCAGAAGCAACTCATGCATCCTAGTACACCTAAAGGTATTATGCTAGTGCACCCCGTATGTACTTCTAAACATATCAGGTACTTAAATGCAGATTATCTGGATGCGCTAGGTGACAATCGATGGGGTGACAACTAGGCAACAAGCCTTGCCCTTGATGGTTCAATCCGTGGATCAGATGCATGCTCCGCGATGGTCATGCCGACACTTTCCTAGGGTTAGGATTGTGCGTAATGCTAGATCCTCCTGCACAGCTCATTGATAATTTGATGAGCTTCTCCACCACTAGGGCCAGCATGGCGACCTTATTTGGTGAAGAATTGGACTGTGTGGTAGTTGATGTGGCCGCGAAGACCATGAGAACCTCGGGTAGGTTGGAGAGCATAGTGGTAGCCCTCGTGCACGGTGCATGTGGTGGTCGGAGCTTGCTGGCATATTGGCATGTCGAGAGTTCATTACATCATGTACGTCTCTGTCCCTTGATACTGAGTGTTCTCTTCCCGACATCTCTTATTCTCAAACTAGCATCTCTTTTCTCATGTTTATTTCTTGCTTTGCTTTCACCAACGACAGGTGTATCCAGTTCTGGGTGTATGAGAGGAGGGTGTGGAACTGTTGAACCTCAATGAGTTTTGTTGGCGCAGAAGAAAAGGTGTTGAATGCATCGGGAAGCATGGAGATAATGAACTTGATTGTTGGTGGTATATAAATACGAGCCATTGTGAGTGTGGTCGTTGAAAACTTTGATCTTAGATTAACTCCATGATAGTATAGATTTGCATAGAAAGATTTTCATGAATAATTGTTGTATCTGGTGCATGTGATTAGATGAAATGAGCAAACAAGGATAGATATATAGCGAGTGATTGCTTTGCTTTTCTTTTTCCGGGAAAAGTGAAAGAGTGAGGGACAGAGCGAGTGATTGTTTTGCTGGTCCAAGACGTAGATGCCCAATCTTCTTCCAAGGGTAAAAAATATTTATGAAATTATATAGCCATTCAGCCATTTATGAAATATTTATGAAATTATCCTTCTGTGTCTGGAATGTCAGGGGTTTGGGTGATCAAGCTAAATGTGTCGACGTCAAACAGAGCCTATCTTTGCAGCCTTTATCTGTTATTTGCGTCCAGGAGTCCGAACTTTCAGATATCTCCCCTCACAAAGAAAGATCTTTTCTCCCAGCCTTCGGCTGCTGAGTTTGTGTTCAAGCCCTCTGATGGCTATCTCCCAGCCTCCGCTGCTGAGTTTGTGTTCAAGCCCTCTGATGGCTCCG
>NC_041386.1:730626709-730628928 GCF_002162155.2 Triticum dicoccoides
ATGATCACTGCCTGGAACCCCTCCGTTCTAGTGATCATGTCTTCCTCTGAGACACCCCACGCGCTCATCACCTCTTTCCGCTGCGCTGTCACAAACTTTTCTTTCACCATTGTCAACATCTACGCTCCAGTTGACCATAGCTCCAAGAAGTCTTCCAGGGAATGCGCGGGGGCAACAGCCCCGGGCCTGATGGGTATGGGCCTGCCTTCTATCGCTCGTCCAAGCATCTCGTGCCCTTTCCGACGAGTTCTTCGCCGGGGGTGCTGATCTCGCGCCGATCAACCGGGCACTCGTTGTTCTCCTTCCCAAGAAGGCTGGTGGTCTCGAGCCGGGCTCGTTCCGCCCCATCACCTTGCAAAAAGTCAGCGTTAAAGGCTCGACGAAGGGGCTCACCACAAGGCTGCAGCCAGAGATTGCAGCCCTCCTTGACCTTGACCAATCTGGTTTCATCAAAGGGAGGAGCATTGCTGAAAATTTCTACTATGCCTCTGAGATCACGCAGGTTTGTGACAAGCAGAAGGCCCCAACCCTTGTGATCAAACTCTATCTTGCCAAGGCTTTCGACTCCGTCGTCTGGAGTGGCCTCTTCGACATCCTCGCCGCTAGGGGGTTCTCATAGAAGTGAATTAGCTGGGTGGCCCAAACCATCGAGTCTGCCCACTCCGTCGTGCTTTCTCAATGGCATCCCAGGGAAGTGGATGTCTTGCAAGTGCGGTCTAAGGCAGGGGGGCCCTCTCTCCCCCTACCAGTTCATCCTGGTGGCAGACGTGTTGCAGCGCCTCATCCAGAGGATGCGTTGGTATGGAGAGCTCCACCACCCACTCCGCGATGACATGCCCTGCCCCGTCCTGCGGTACGCGGACGACACCCTCGTCCTCATCCGAGGTTCGGCGGGCACGGCGGCGAGCCTGCGGCGCGCTCTCGACCTCTTTTCCATGGCCACAGGTTTGCAGATCAATTTCTCCAAGAGCACCATGGTCCCGCTGCACATGCATGATGGCGAAGCTCAACTTGCCGCTGCTTCTCTTGGATGCGAGGTAGCCTCTTTTCCTCAGAGCTACCTGGGGCTGCCATTTTCCACTCAGAACATGCGCAAGTTTGATTTCAAACCTCTGATCATCAAAGTGGACAAGTACCTTGCTGCTTGGAAGGCGCTGCTGCTCTCCCCTGCTGGCAGTTGGTCCTGGTTAACTCTGTCATAACAAGTCTCCCTTCGTATGCTATGTCGGCTCTTCTCCTTCCTGTGGGTGTTCGTTATCTCATCGACATAGCCAGGCGAGCTTTTTTTGGTCTGGGGGCTCTTTTGTTCCGGTGCTCGGAGCCTTGTTGCCTGGAAAGATGTCTGTCGCTCAAAGGAAGACGGCGGCCTTGGTGTGCGTGACCTTGAGGCGCAAAACTACAGCCTGCTTATCAAGCTTCTGCACCGCCTCCACCAGCCTCAGAAAACTGCTTGGGCGGTCTGGTTCTGACACAAATATCATAATGCCGATGACACACGAGCCCTGGAACCTGCTGTCCGGAGAGCTCTCTCAAAGCTGCTCCCGCTTTACCAAGACCTAACCACGGTGGAGGTTGGGGCCTTGGGGCCGGGACTGGGACGGCCTTATGGCTTGACAAATGGTGCCCTCGCGGCGAGGCGCTCCAGCAACGCTTCCCCGCGCTGTTCTCGCATGCTCTAGATAGATTCAAGATGGCAACGGGGATGAAACCCATCGGGTTTTGCCTTCCCAAACCCATCCCCGCGAGAAAATCGTAAACCCGTCCCCGTCCCCGTCACCGTGCACGGGGTTAGTTTTCAGCCCGTCTCCTAAACCCATCAGGTTTTCTAAACCCACGGGGAAATCTACATATATAAGGAAACATCCTTAGATTCAGGCACACTGCCTACAACTGAATGTACAATTGTAGTTTCTATTGATGGTGTCATCAATGAATCAATTAACCTATGAAAAAGAATAAAAACAGAATTACTAGCTTTGGTGTCTTATTTTGGACGTAATGGCAATAGCAATTTGGACTCTACTATATGTATTTCTTGCAAGTCTACTAAAACAGTAGCAATTTGTACATGTATCCTGCAATATGACAAGGATTCCGAATTCATTTTGTTTCTTTCTTGCATGAGTGTACTAGCTTCAACTTAACTTCTAAAACTTTAATGAAAAAAGATCATATACTAGAGTCCAAACTTGACTTCTGAAACTTTCATCTAGAATTTG
>NC_041386.1:730632139-730633159 GCF_002162155.2 Triticum dicoccoides
CTAATCACGAAAATAAAAAATAAATATTTTTAGGCATTTTTTTCTGGGATAAGTATATCTTTTGTCCCTCAATTTTTTTAAAAGTACAGCGAACATGCTTAATTTCTGCAAAACTACAAAAGATTTTATACTTTTCTGTGTAATACTAAATACTATCCGTGGTATGGTGGTTTCCTACTGATCTGGCTTGCTTCTGGTATTAAGTTCAAAATCTGTAGCATGCATTTTATTTTAAGCTATTATTCATTCTTCCTGAGGCTGGCATGTGGGACCCTGCACATTTGTACAAGCTGATGTCACAGGACAGCCTGTACGATGTATCAAGTTTTAGTCAAAACCAATCCACGTCAGAAAAAAAGGTCAAAGTGGTACGAGAGACTAAACTTATCCGGTTTACATAGTTAAGGGACCAAATGTTGTTGGTTTTATAGTTGAGGGACCATTTATGTACTCTCGAACGAGTTGAGGGACGAAAAATATACTTCTCCCTTTTTTATTTAAGAATACCCCATATGACACTAAATAAATGTTTCATATTACTTTGATCCATGGCGGATGGCATGCGCAACACCACACCACATCTCTCTCTCTCTCTCTCTCTCTCTCTCTCTCTCTCTCCACATTTCGTATAATCACGTGCAGTTTCACTCTGCAGATTTTTTTTAAAATTAATACTTTCTCCATCTTAAAATAAGTGTCTTTATTTTATACTAACTTTAGTATAAAGATCAACTTTATACTAACTTTAGTATAAAGTTGTACGAAAGTTAAGACACTTACTTTTTCCACAGCTGCATCCACCGAACCTAACAAATTTATTTGCCACCACTAACCTTGTGCTTGATGTACATGATTCACATGTCGTTTCCACACATTTCTCGTTCTCTCATTTAACAAACTATCAGTCGAAACAATGCAAGGAAGAAACGATTTATATATAACCTCCAGTTGAGTGTGTTGTTCCATATGCTTTAGTCACTCAGAATAAACACCTTCCTCAGAAAATTGCAAAAAAAAAAA
>NC_041386.1:730994865-730996499 GCF_002162155.2 Triticum dicoccoides
ACAGCAAGGGCAGCAAGGCACGTATTGTATTGTTGCCATCGTGGATAAAAAGATGGGGTTTATATCATATTGCATGAGTTTATCCCTCTACATCATGTCATCTTTCTTAATGCGTTACTCTGTTCTTTATGAACTTAATACTCTAGATGCATGTTGGATAGCGGTTGATGTGTGGAGTAATAGTAGTAGATGCAGAATCGTTTCGGTCTACTTGTCATGGATGTGAAGCCTATATACATGATCATGCCTAGATAATCTCATAATTATTCGCTTTTCTATCAATTGCTCGACAGTAATTTGTTCACCCACCATAATACTTATGCTATCTTGAGAGAAGCCACTAGTGAAATCTATGGCCCCCGGGTCTATCTTTTATTATATAAGGTTTCCATCTACTTCTATTTGCAAAATACCAAAAATATATTTATCTTATCATACTATCTGTATCAGATCTCACTTTCGCAAGTGGCCGTGAAGGGATTGACAACCCCTTTATTGTGTTGGTTGCGAGTTCTTTGTTTGTTTGTGTAGGTGCATGGGACTTTTGAGGAGCCTCCTATTGGATTGATACCTTGGTTCTCAAAAACTAAGGGAAATACTTACACTACTATTGATGCACCACCCTTTCCTCTTCAAGGAAAACCAACGCAAGCTCAGGACGTAGCAATTAGCTCCACCCATAATTCATTTGTGAA
Organism: Triticum dicoccoides; assembly: GCF_002162155.2. Taxonomy (NCBI): domain Eukaryota; kingdom Viridiplantae; phylum Streptophyta; class Magnoliopsida; order Poales; family Poaceae; genus Triticum; species Triticum dicoccoides. The sequence goes on from NC_041386.1 coordinate 730,995,561, forward strand.
GGGGAGAAACATCATGGATGGAATACCCTCTCTTCATGAACTCTTGAACTATACACATGTGAAGAAGAAGGTTGGTGTAGTGCTGAAGCTAGACATCGAAAAAGCATATGATAAAGTGAATTGGGAATTCCTGTTGGAATGCCATAAACTTCGAGGCTTTAGTGACACGTGGTGTGGGTGGATCAAACATATTCTGTATAATGGTATAGTTAGTATTAAGCTAAATAACTGTGTTGGACCCTATTTTCAGAGTGCAAAAGGGGTTCGCCAAGGGGACCCACACTCTCCTTTCTTGTTTAATCTGGCTACTAATTACATTGCTAAGATGATTACTAATGCACAGAAAAACAACCTCTTGGTAGGGCTAGCTCCTGACCTCATTCCTAACGGAATGGCAGTCCTACAGTATGTAGATAATACAACTGTATGCTTAGAGCATGAGGCAAAGAAAATTAACTTGAAGTTGTTGTTGTACATATTTGAGATGATGTCTGGGTTGAAGGTGAACTTTCAAAAGAGTGGAGTCCTCACAGTGGGTGGGGATGATAACATAGTGAGAGAAGACGCTGAGTTGTTTAACTGTGATGTAGGGAGTTTCCCTATTAAATGTCTTTGTATGCCTGTTAGCTATACCAACCTCAGGAATTCTAACTGGGAATTTATTCTGACTAATTATCTCAAACAGTTGGAATCCTAGATTGGGAATGCTTCTTCAATGGAGGGGGGAGGCTTACGTTGATGGATTCGGTAGTCACTCAAATATCCCTGTATCATATGTCCATGTGGATTTTGAATAAAGCATTTATTGAGAGATTGGATAAACATAGACGATTTTTTTTGACAAGGGTACAATAAGAAGAAGAGATACCACCTGGTAAAGTGGAATAGGCTTTGTAGGTCCAGAGAGAAGGGTGACCTAGGGGTCAAAGATCTTAGACG
>NC_041386.1:730997809-731008671 GCF_002162155.2 Triticum dicoccoides
AATGATGGTAATAAAATAAAATTGTGAATATTATTGCTTCGCACTTCATATTGTTTTTTAGAGTAGCCCCGCTTATTCTTGGTCGTCGCGTTGTAGATGAACTCGCAAATGTAGTATCCACAATAATCATTCCTGGGTTCCTGCCACAAGCACTTTACGAGAAATAGAGGTTAGTCAAACTGATAATCAAGCATATAAATGGTATTGATGAAACTAGCTAGAATCAATGGGAGATGCGCGGAACTAGCTAGTAGTACTTACTTTCGGGTGTGTAAATCACAGCTCCCCTGGCAGTCCCGGACCTTGTGCGGTGAACTCTTTCCAAACCCTGCTAGACAAAGAAAACAATTACTTGATATGAGGAAATGAACAAAGTTCCAATGTGGTGCAATAATGATCTATTGAACTTACTTCTCGAGCATTTTAGTCATGGCCGCATACTCCTCGGTTTTTTTTCGTTTCGAATCTAAGACGGTTACTAGTCCCTTCTCAGGCTTAATCTCTAGGAGAATAAAGTGGAAGTTGCACACGCATGCATAACTCATCAATTACATTACTATAACCTCCAGTAATAAGGGAAACCGAATATGCACAAGACAGTAACACTCACTTGAAGTTGTAAGGAAAGAGTATTTTATCTTTGTTTTGATTTTGAAGCAACGATTTTAGCAAGTTGGCCTCGGTTTCTTTGGTATCATATTTAACATTCCTGTCATCTATGACATTTGTCTTAATGAACCCAATACCATAGATTTCCGCTTCTGCATTCAACGATCTTCAATCTGCATAATATAGTGAGGATAATTATATATACATGCAATGAAAGAGCTGAGCTATATATAGAGACTTAATTACAGAAGTAGTACTTACAGACAGTAGCAAGTGATGATTTTTTTATCGAGGGCCTTCTGATTGAAAAACTGGAAGAACTCCTCGAATGGAACAGACAACAGATCAATTCCAACGAGGTCGTGCTCCTCTTTAACTCCCAACATCAAAATATCCTTCCTAGACTTGTTGTGTATTTGAATTCGTCCACCTCCATTGTATCAAAATGTGCATCGTCGGGCACGTAATCTGCAGGATTGGTACCGGGCACCATTCCCAGATGATTAACGATGATATCCCTAGACACCTTGAGCGGGGGGCACGATTGGTTCTTGTTCGCCGAGCTGGGAAATATTTTCCCACTTCTTCGTTCTACTAACTTTAGATCACTGCAAGTACTTCCCGACCGCTCCCCTTACTGATATAAACTTTCAATAATGAGATCATAGTTGGTTTGCGGCGGAGACGGTGGTGGTCACTTTAGGGCATCGATAGTGCACAGAACTTTCACGTGATCTATCTTCTCCTCCGGAGGTGCATGTTTCATAGCTCTTCGCGTTTCAATGAAGTCCTTCACATAGGCTTGACAGATTCCCGTGTTTTCCTCGACGGTCCACTCGTATGGTAACTTCTTTAGAGGCCTGTCAGATGGACCGAATTTGTATTACCTCCTGCCTCTGGCTGTACTGCTAGACGCCAGAGCAGCCGGAGCAGCAGCGACTGTCTTCTTTTGTTGCTTACGAGGCAGAGAAGGAGGCGGAGTTCTATGATGCGTAGGAGCAGTCGGAGCAGCAGCGGCTCTCTTCCATCGTTGCTGACGAGGCGGAGAAGGAGGCGGGCTGCTCGGACGCGCTAGAGAAGGAGGAGGAGGAGGAGGAGGAGGAGGAGGAGGAGGAGAAGGCGGAGTGCTGCCATGCGGCGGAGCAGCCGGAGAAGGAGGCGGAGTGCCCTGATCACTCGCTAGAGGAGGAGGCGAGTGCCCTGACTCGCCAGAGGAGGAGGAGGAGGCGAAGGCATCCGGTTCGGAAGGTTGATGAGATCCTTCCACCATAGACATGGAGTCTTTAGAGAAAGACCCAGTTGATTCTCCCCTTCACCGGTAGGGTGGTCATGCTCGAGCTCCTCAAATCCCTCTGTTATTTCATCCACCATCACAACAGCATAGCCTTGTGGAAACAGAAGGCAGTGAAAAGTTGCATCGGATTGAGGAGGTGCAAGAGCTGACAGCCGCCTCGACTTTGAGGTGCTGCCATTGCGTCATAGGTGGCAATCTTGAGCCTCGTGATAGCATCCACGGGGTAGCTAGGAGCCACGAGTCAGGCTGCTGAAGGATCTCAGTGGAAGTCATGCTCCTTCTCCGCTGAAATGGCGGGGTAGCTTCTGGGGTAGTTCCGGCAGGTCACTGGCTATGAACTACTTGTTCCTCTAGCACTCGTACTCTTTCATTCAGCTTTTGCAGTTCGGTCTGCTCCAATTTCGTCCTCCTCTCTCGGGTTCTGTAACCGCCTGCGCCAGGAAACCCAACCTTCCACGCAGCATAGCCTGCCGTGCCTCATGTTCGTCCTGGGTGCTCAGGATTGCCGAGGGCTTCTATCAGCTCGTCGTTCTCTTTGTCGGGAACGAACGTCCCTTGCTGCACTACAGCGATATACTTCTGAAGCTTCTTGACCGATATTTCAAGTTGCTTGTCTGTCCAAATGCACTTCCCTGTTTTAGGGTCCAAGGTTCCCCCAACCATGAAGAACCAAGTCCTTGAACAGTCTGGCCAGTTCAATGTCTCTGGTTCGACCCCTTTATCAAGCAGGTCCTTCTCAGTTTTGTCCCACAACGGTCGGGCTTTGACTTAGCCACCTGCCCCGTGCGATGGTGATGCTCCTTCTTTGCAGCATTTATCTTGTTTGTCGCTGACATCTTCTTACTCTTCTCCGATGTCTTGTGGGTAACAAATGCAGGCCAGTGATCTCTTATCTTCTCAAATCGGCCGGTGAATTCTGGAGTCTTCCCTTTGTCGACAAACGTTGATTTCAATTCATTCTTCCACCTCCTGAATAGATCTGCCATCTTCTTAAGAGCATGAGCCTTTACTAATGGCTCTATAACTGGCCTATCCGGATCCTCCTCTGTCGGTAGAGTGAAATTTGCCTTCAGCACAGTCCAAAGATCATCTTTCTGTCTATCATTGACAAAAGACACTTGAGGGTCTTCGCTCTTCGGCTGATTCCATTGGTGGATGCTGATCGGGATCATGTCCCTAACAAGAACCCCACACTGAGCAGAAAATGCTTCCTTTGTCTGGCTGGGTTCAATCGGTTGGCCATCACCCTTGATTGTTGTGATCATGAACATTTCATCCTGGCGCAACCTTTTCTTCGAGCCTCGTCTCGTTGCCGAAGTTTGGCTCGATCTGGAGGGCTAGAAAGGAAAAATAAGAGAGTTAATATGTGTACATACCAAAACAATTAATGCATCAATTATCTAGTCAGCACATGCTTAATTAATATATATACCTCGCCGGACTTTGCGACAGCTCCTTCCTCCGTTCGCTCACCGGAGCCGTCATCACGGTCTCCTTCTTCCACCGGCATTTGGTCACTGATACATCTCCAACGTATCTATAATTTATGAAGCATTCATGCTATTTTATTATCTGTTTTGAATGATTATGGGCTTTATTATACACTTTTATATTACTTTTGGGACCAACCTATTAACCAGAGGCCCAGCCCATATTGTTGTTTTATTGCTTGTTTCAGTATTTCGAAGAAAAGGAATATCAAACGGAGTCCAAACGGAATGAAACCTTCGGGAGCGTGATTTTTGGAACGAACATGATCCGGGAGACTTGGAGTACAAGCCAGGGAAGCTTCAAGGAGGCCAGAAGATAGGAGGGCAAGCCCACCCCCCCTGGCGCGCCCCCTGTCTCGTGCGCCCCTCGTGGCTCCCCCGACTGACTTCTTTCGCCTATATATTCCCTTATACCCTAAAACCCTCGAATACAAAGATAGATCTGGAGTTCCGCTGCCGCAAGCCTCTGTAGCCACCAAAAACCTCTCGGGAGCCCGTTCCGGCACCCTACCGGAGGGGGATCCCTCACCGGTGGCCATCTTCATCATCCCGGCGATCTCCATGGCGAGGAGGGAATAGTTCACCCTCGGGGCTGAGGGTATGTACTAGTAGCTATGTGTTTGATCTCTCTCTCTCTCGTGTTCTCTCTATGGCACGATCTTGATGTATCGCGAGCTTTGCTATTATAGTTGGATCTTATGATGTTTCTCCCCCTCTACTCTCTTGTGATTAATTGAGTTTTCCTCTTGAAGTTATCTTATCGGATTGAGTCTTGAAGGATTTGAGAACACTTGATGTATGTCTTGTCGTGTTTATCTGTCGTGACAATGGGATATCACGTGATCCACTTGATGTATGTTTTGGTGATAAACTTGTGGGTTCCGCCCATGAACCTATCCATAGGGGTTGGCACATGTTTTCGTCTTGACTCTCCGGTAGAAACTTTGGGGCACTCTTTGAAGTACTTTGTGTTGGTTGGATAGATGAATTTGAGATTGTGTGATGCATATTGTATAATCATGCCCATGGATACTTGAGGTGACAATGGAGTATCTAGGTGACATTAGGGTTTTGGTTGATTTGTGTCTTAAGGTGTTATTCTAGTGCGAACTCTGGATTAGATCGATCCGAAAGAATAACTTTGAGGTGGGTCGTACCCTACCATAATCTCTTCATTTGTTCCCCGCTATTAGTGGCTTTGGAGTGACTCTTTGTTGCATGTTGAGGGATAGTTATATGATCCAATTATGTTATTATTGTTGAGAGAACTTGCCCTAGTGAAAGTATGAACCCTATGCCTTGTTTCCTACCATTGCAATACCGTTTACGCTCACTTTTATCATTAGTTACCTTGTTGTTTTTATAATTTCAGATTACAAATACCCATATCTACTATCCATATTGCACTTGTATCACCATCTCTTCGCAGAATGCACCTATAAAATTTACCATTGTATTGGGTGTGTTGGGGACACAAGAGACTCTTTATTATTTGGTTGCAGGGTTGCTTGAGAGAGACCATCTTCATCCTACGCCTCCCACAGATGGATAAACCTTAGGTCATCCACTTGAGGGAAATTTGCTACTGTCCTACAAACCTCTGCACTTGGAGGCCCAACAACGTCTACAAGAAGAAGGTTGTGTAGTAGACATCAAGCTCTTTTCTGGCGCCGTTGCCGGGGAGGCTAGGTAAGCGGCACTCACACCCCGTCAACTAAGCTCTTTTCTGGCGCCCGGGGAGGTGAGTGCTTGAAGGTATATCTTTAGATCTTGCAATCGAATCTTTTTGTTTCTTGTTTTATCACTAGTTTAGTTTTAAAAGAAAATTACAAAAAAATGGATTTGAGTTTGTCTCATACGCTTCATCTTTTTAATATCTTCCGTGAGTATGATGAAAAGGAAAATTGTGCTCATGTGCTAGAAGAAGAATTACATAGAATGCTTGGCATGAAATATGTGAATGATGAGCATGATTGCAATGTTGTTAGTATGAATTCCTTGAATGTACATGATGCTAATGATATGCAAAGCCACAAGCTTGGGGATGCTATGTTTGATGAAGATGATATTTTTTGTCCCCCAAGTTTTGATGAGCAAATTTATTATGGTGAAAGCATGCCTCCTATTTATGATGATTATATTGATGAAAGTGGGTTTGGAAGAGTGTCAACTTTAGGAAGTGGTGATCCCACTATTTTGGAGGATGTTGAATCTTATTGTGATGAACATGGAAGTGGATTTGGAAGAGTGTCAACTTTATTTAGTGATGATTCCACTATTTCGGAAGAGGTTCCAATTGATTATGAGAACAAAGTTGATATCTATGATGATTATTGTGATGACTTGTATGCTATTAGGAATAATGATAACCATGAAACTTGTCATCATGATTTTAGTTTTCAATTGGATTATGCCTCACATGATAATTATTTTGTTGAGTTTGCTCCCACTACTATTCATGAGAAGAATTTTGCTTATGGGGAGAATAGTAAATTTTCTATGCTTGTAGATCATGAAAAGAATGCTTTAGGTGCTGGTTATATTGTTTAATTCATTCATGATGCTACTGAAAATTATTATGACGTAGGAACATATGCTTGTAGGAATTGCAATAATGTCAAGTTTCCTCTCTATGTGCTTCAAGTTTTGAACTTATGCTTGTTTTGCCTTCCTATGCTAGTTGATTCTTGTTCCCATAAGTTGTTTGCTCACAAAATCCCTATGCATAGGAAGTGGGTTAGGCTTAAATGTGCTATACATATGCTTCATGATGCTCCCGTTATGTTTCAATTCTTATCTTTTATGTGAGCATCATTGTCATCATCATGCCTAGCTAGAAAGGCATTAAAGAAAAGCGCTTGTTGGGAGACAACCAAATATTTATCCTTACTATTTTTGTGTGTTCACATGATTATGCTACTTTAGGAATCATGTTTTATAGATATTGTTTCAATAAAGTGCCAAGTAAGACCTTTAGGATAGCTTACGGTGATAAGTTGAGTTGATCCAGCTGAAAATCAGAAACTTTTGCACCCAGTAAATTAGTTTTTCTAATTCACAGAAACGTGCTTCTGATCTGATCCGTTTTGCTCTGGATTGGTACAGAAATTTCTCAGGTCTTCCTAATTTGGTAGGATTTTTGGAGTTCCATAAGTATACGTTTGATACAGATTACTACATATTGTTCTGTTTTTGACAGATTCTGTTTTTCTATGTGTTGTTTGCTTATTTTGATGAATCTATGAGTAGTATCGGAGGGTAAGAACCATATATAAGTTTGAATACAGTAGATATTACACCAATATGAATTTAGAATTAGTTCATTACAGTACCTAAGTGGTTGTTTTATTTTCTTATACTAATGGAGCTTACGAGTTTTCTGTTGAGTTTTGTGTTGTGGAGTTTTCATGTTTTGGGTAAAGATTAGATGGACTATGGAATAAGGAGTGGCTAGAGCCTAAGCTTGGGAATGCCCAAGTCACCCCAAGGTAATATTAAAGGACAACCAAGAGCCTAAGCTTGGGGATGCCCCGGAAGGCATCCCCTCCTTCGTCTTCGTTTATCGGTAACTTTACTTGGAGCTATATTTTTATTCACCACATGATATGTGTTTTGCTTGGAGCGTCATTTTCTTTTGTTAGTTTTGCTTTCTGTTATTTAGAATAATGTTTTGCATCTTTATTTTCAATAAAAATGTAAAATATAGCCTTTACCATGCTTATTTTGCTAGTATACATGTTGCTGTTTAAAAACAAAAGTTTACCGCTCTTGCAAAAATTCCCTAGAAAAGTCAGAGAACGGTATAATGTTGAAACTTTTTGCATATTGAACTCTGATAAATCTTCTACAGCGTAGCATTTTTATCACAATTTTTGGAGTTAGGGAAGTATGATGAATCTTGCATTCTTTACAGACTATACTGTTTTAACAGATTGCTGTTATGGTTGCATTGTTTGCATATGTTTGCTTGTTTAATGATTCTATTTGAGGATAGGACTATTAAATATGCAGAGGCATTTAGTATGCAATGTTGAATAATAATTTTAGTGATTTGGTATAGCAGAAAATAATAAGGTTTTGCATTGGTTTATACTAACCTATCTCATGAGTTCTTGTTGAGTTTGTTGTGGATGAAGCTTTTGATATAAAGAAGAGAAACCATGATATGAGAGGAATTAAGGAGACATAAAAGCTCAATCTTGGGGATGCCCAAGGCACCCCAAGATAACATTTCAAGAAGTCTCAAGCATCTAAGCTTGGGGATGCCCCGGTAGGCATCCCACCTTTCTTCTTCAACAACTATCGGTTAGTATCGGTTGAGCATAAGTTTTTGCTTCTTCACATGAGTTGTGCTATCCTTGAAATGTCATTTTATTTTGTTTTGCTTGCTGTTTGAATACAATACCAAGATCTGAAATTCTTTAATGAGAGAGAGTCTTCACATAGTTACATAATTATTTAGCTACTCATTGATCTTCACTTATGTCTTTTTGGAGTAGTTTGTCATTTACTCGTGTGCTTCACTTATATCCTATGAGTAAATGGTTGATTGAGTTGAATGTCATAAATCTGAAATTATATATGTTTCATGTGCTTATCCCATGGGGAGTAATGACTTCACATCTAAGAAGTAGAGGTTGTAAATTTATTGAAGGTTAGCAAGCATTGTATTGGTCATTTGAACAATTCATGAAATAATATTGAAGGAAGAGAGATTTCACATATAAATATACTCTCTTGGACATATTTTATAATTGTGAGCACTCATTAACGATGACATGCTAAAGAGTTGATGTTGGACAAGGAAGACAACGTAATGGGTTATGTTTTCTCACACCTCAGTTAAAGTATATTGTCATGGATCATTCAAACATGTTGAGCTTGCCTTTCTCCCTCATGCTAGCCAAAATTCCTTGCACCAAGTAGAGATACTACTTGTTGCTTACAAATATCCTTAAACCCAGTTTTTGCCATGAGTGTCCACCATACCTACCTATATGCGGTATTTACCTGCCGTTCCAAGTAAATTTGCATGTGACAAACTCTAAACCTTCGAACAATAATCTGTTTTCTATGCCCGAATCGCTCATGTAGCGACTAGGGGCTGTCAGTATCTTCCATGCTAGGTGGGTTTTTCTCAAGATGAGTGGACTCCGATCATCATGCATGAGAAAAATGGTTGGTAACCGGGATGCCCAGTCCCGTGATCAAAAAGATCAAAATCAAATCAAAAATAATTGTAAACAAAACTCCCCTAGGTTTGATGTTAGTTGGAGGCACCCGTTGTTTCGGGCGAGCCATGGATTGATGATTGTTGGTGGAGGGGGAGTAAAAGCTCTTACCATTCTGTTTGGGAACCGCCTATAATGTATGTAGTATGGAAGATATCGGGAAATCTTGGTTGTTATGTTGACAATGAGATCATACCTCTCAAAATTATTTATCTCTATTTCAAAATTGAGCTCTGGCACCTCTGCAAATCCCTGCTTCCCTCTGCGAAGGGCCTATCTTTTACTTTATGTCTTTTTCTTTATGCAAGAGTCAAGGTGATCTTCACCTTTCCCTTTTCATTTTATCCTTTGGCAAGCACCTCGTCTTGGGAAGATCCTGATATATATATATATCCAATTGGATGTAAGTTAGCATGAACTATTATTGTTGACCTCACCCAAAGTTGAATATGTTGGGAGGCAACACTATAAGCCCCTATCTTTCTCAGTGTTCGATTGAAACTCCATAACCATTAGTATTGCGTGAGTGTTAGAAATTGTAGAAGAATATATGATAGTTGAGTATGTGGAGTTTGCTAAATCAAAGCTCTGACATAGACCCTTCCTAAAAATAAGATGAATTGTAATTGTTTGATGACTAAGAATGAAGTTTGCTAGTTTTCAAGAAAGTTTATGGTCTATGCTTTAACATGTGAATTGCTTGTTACTTGTTCGTGAGAAGTTTTATGAGATGAACTAATGTTATGACATATAATCATGATAGGAAAGGTGATTGAAATTATCTTTGATCAAACTTGTGCACCTTCTAGCATTCACACTTCATAAATTCTTTCTTTTATCATTTACCTACTCAAGGACGAGCAGGAATTAAGCTTGGGGCTGATACGTCTCCAACGTATCTATAATTTATGAAGCATTCATGCTATTTTATTATCTGTTTTGAATGATTACGGTCTTTATTATACACTTTTATATTACTTTTGGGACTAACCTATTAACCGGAGGCCCAGCCCATATTGCTGTTTTATTGCTTGTTTCAGTATTTCGAAGAAAAGGAATATCAAACGGAGTCCAAACGGAATGAAACCATCGGGAGCGTGATTTTTGGAACGAACATGATTCGGGAGACTTGGAGTACAAGCCAGGGAAGTTTCGAGGAGGCCAGGAGATAGGAGGGCGCGCCCACCCCCCTGGGCGTGCCCCCCTATCTCGTGGGCCCCTCGTGGCTCCCCCGACTAACTTCTTTCGCCTATATATTCCCTTATACCCTAAAACCATCGAATACGAAGATAGATCTGGAGTTCCGCTGCCGCAAGCCTCTGTAGCCACCAAAAACCTCTTGGGAGCCCGTTCCGGCACCCTGCCGGAGGGGGATCCCTCACCGGTGGCCATCTTCATCATCTCGGTGCTCTCCATGGCGAGGAGGGAGTAGTTCACCCTCGGGGCTGAGGGCATGTACCAGTAGCTATGTGTTTGATCTCTCTCTCTCTCTCGTGTTCTCTCTATGGCACGATCTTGATGTATCGTGAGCTTTGCTATTATAGTTGGATCTTATGATGTTTCTCCCCCTCTACTCTCTTGTGATGAACTGAGTTTTCCTCTTGAAGTTATCTTATCGGATTGAGTCTTTAAGGATTTGAGAACACTTGATGTATGTCTTGTCGTGTTTATCTGTGGTGACAATGGGATATCACGTGATCCACTTGATGTATGTTTTGGTGATCAACTTGTGGGTTCCGCCCATGAACCTATGCATAGGGGTTGGCACACGTTTTCGTCTTGATTCTCCGGTAGAAACTTTGGGGCACTCTTTGAAGTACTTTGTGTTGGTTGGATAGATGAATTTGAGATTATGTGATGCATATTGTATAATCATGCTCACGGATACTTGAGGTGACAATGGAGTATCTAGGTGACATTAGGGTTTTGGTAGATTTGTGTCTTAAGGTGTTATTCTAGTACGAACTCTTGAATAGATTGATCCGCACTAGTAGAAAAGGGGGCATCAGTCCCGGTTCGTAAGGGCCTTTAGTCCCGGTTCTTGAACCGGGACTAAAGGGTCATTACTAATGCCTCCCCCCTTTAGTCCCGGTTCTAACACGAACCGGGACAGATGTGCCTCCACGTGGCCGGTGCGCCGAGCCCAGGCAGGAGGGCCTTTGGTCCCGGTTGGTGGCACCAACCAGGACCAAAAGGCATCCACGCGTCAGCATTTCAGTGGCCGTCGTTTTTGTTTTT
>NC_041386.1:731008952-731015314 GCF_002162155.2 Triticum dicoccoides
GGTTGGGGATTTTGGGGGGTTAATTTAGGTGTTTAATATATTGTGTTAGCTAGCTAATTAATAGAGAGAAGTGTCCTCTCTTATGTCCGTGCTTGGTCGACGCTACGTACTGTACATAGATAGGCCCTCGACACGCTAGCTAGTAAGAAAATGAAGGGAACTATTAAGTACATAAGTTCGTCATGCATACCGAGAGAAGTGATCGATCGACCTCTCCTTCTCCGAGAGATTGGTCGAACAACAAGTTTTCGCATTATCTATCCGACACTACTGGCTACATACATATACAATATGTAAAATCTCTTACAATCCCCTAGCAATTGAAATCAATTTCCACATGATATTCTCCGGCTTTATTGATGACGTGGTCAAGAAAGAATCCCACCAATTCCTCTTGAATTGCTTTCATGCGATCTTGTTATAGGAGTTCATCCCGCATCTGCCACGTCTAATTTAAAGAAGGGCGTTGTAGATGAACTCGCACACGTAGTATCCACAGAAATCATTCCCTTGTTCCTGCCACAAGCACTTTACAAGAAATAGAGGTCAATCAAACTGATAATGAAGCATTATAAATGGCATTGATGAAAGTACAGCTATAGAATCAACGGGAGATGTGCGCAACTAGCTAGCTAGTAGTACTTAGTTTCGGATATGTATATCGCAGCTCCTTCGGCAGTCGCGGAACTTCTGAGGTGAACTGTTTCCAAACCCTGCAAGACAAAGAAAATAATTATTATTACTTGAGATATCAGGAAATGAACAAAAAGTTGCCGATATGGTGCGATAAATGATCGACTGAACTTACTTGTTGAGTATTTTAGTCATGTCCGCATAGGTTTGGGGATCTTTTCGTCTCGAGTCTAAGACGTTTACTACTCCCCGCTCAAGCTTAATCTCTAGAAGAACATAGTGGAATCTGCGCACGCATGCATAACTCATCAATTACATTATTATAACCTCGCTCGAGTAATAAGGGAAACCGAATATGCACATGACAGTAACACTCACTGGAAGTTGTAAGGAAAGAGTATTAAATCTTTGTTTTGATTTTTGATCAACGATTGTAGCAAGTTCGCCTCGGCCTCTGCGGGGTGCTTTTTAACCAGAAATTCATCTATTATATTTGTGTTAATGAACCCAATATCATGCATTTCTTGTTTTTTGCACTCGACGATCTTCAATCTGCATAATATAGTGAGGATAATTAATTATAAATAAATGCAATGAAAGAGCCGAGCTATATATAGAGACTTAGTGACAGAAATAGTACTTAAGACAGTAGCGAAATACCGTTAGTTTATCGAGGACCTTTTGGTTGAAGAACGCGAAGAACTCATCAAATGAAACAGTCCACAGATCAGTTGCAACGAGGTCGTGCTCCTCTTTAATATTCATATACAAAGCATTCGTCCCCCCAGTCTCTCTGCAGGTTTTCATGTACCAATTATGGAATCTTCGTATCATAGTTGCCAGAGATTTTTCATCTTTGACGAGAGGCTTCCCGTACTCGTATTTGTGTTCGTCCACATCCAAGAAATCAGGAAGTTGATCGTTAGGCAGGTAATCTCCAAGATTGCCATAACCGGCCACCGTCCCCGGAGCATTAGCGACGATGTCGCTGCTAGACACATTGAGCGGGGGGCACGATTGCTTTGCTTGTTCGCCAAGCTGGGCAATTTTTTTCCCAGCTGCTCATTCTTTTAACCTTTTATCGCTGACAGTACTTCCCGACCGCTCCGCTTCGAGATATGTTTCTTCAGTAATGCGCTCATAGTTGGTTCTCGGCGGAGACTTTGGTGGTTTCCTCAGGGCATCGATAGTGCGCTTTGTTTTCATCGGAACTACCTTCTCCTCCGGTGGTGGATGTCTCTTTGCTTTCATCCCTTCAAAGAAGTCCTTCACGTGGGCCCGCACGATCGTCGCGTTTTCCTCCTCGGTCCTCTCGTACGGTAACTTCTCTAGAGGCTTGAGAGGTGGACCATATCTGTATTGCCTCCTGCCTCTGTTGGCTGTACTGCTAGATGTCGGAGCGGACGGAGCGGCTGTGGCGCCTGTCTTCTTTCGTGCTTTCTTACGAGGCGGAGGAGAAGGACTAGGACGCGCCGGAGCAGCCGGGGCGGTGGCGGGTCTCTTCCGCCCTTGCTACCGAGGCGGAGAAGGAGGAAGGTGCTGGCTGCTCGGGCCCGCCGGCGCAGGCGGAGATGGAGGCGGAGTGCCATCACACGCCAGAGAAGGAGGAGGCTGCTGGTTGCTCGGGCACGTTGGCGCGGGCGGAGAAGGAGGTGGAGTGCCACCACGCGCCGGAGAAGGAGGAGGCTGTTGGCTGCTCAGGCGCGCCAGCGCAGGCGGAGAAGGATGCGGAGTGCCGCCACGCGCCGGAGAAGGAGGTCCAGTGCCCTGATCGGCACTCGCCGGAGGAGGAGGCGGTGGAGGAGGTGGAGTGCCCTGACTCGCCGGAGGAGGAGGAGGAGGCGGATGCGTCCAGTTCAGAAGGTTGATGAGCTCCTTCCGCCATAGGCATGGAGTCTTCAAAGCAGAACCCAGCCGAATCTCCCCTTCACCGGTAGGGTGGTCAAGCTGGAGGTCGTCAAATCCCTCCGTTATTTCATCAACCATCACCCTGGCATATCCTTCTGGAATCGGCCGGCAGTGAAAAGTTGTGCCTTGTTCAGTAGGATAAACAGAGCCAACAGCCGCCTTGACCTTCAAATTCATCCATCGCGTCATAAGGTGGCAATTTTGAGCCCCCGTGATAGCATCCACGGGATAGCTGGCAGGAGCCGTCAAGACATGCTCCGGCTGAAGCAGCTCGGTGGAAGCCACGCTGCTTCTCCGCTGAGATGGCAGGGTAGCTTCGGGGGAAGCTTCGGTAGGTCGTTTGTTGCGATCTGCTTCTCGTTCCTCTGGCCCCATTACCCTTTCGTGTAGCGCCTGCAGTTGGCTCTGCTCCAGTTTCTTCCTCCTCTCGTGGGTTTTGTAACCCCCTGCATTCGGAAAACCAACCTTCCACGGAATGGAGCCTGGCGTGCCTCATGTCCGTCCATGGTGCTCAGGATTCCCGAGGGCCATTGTGAGCTCGTCCTTCTCCCTGTCTGGAACGTACGTCCCTTGCTGCGCTGCATGGATATACTGCCGAAGCCTTGTGACTGGTGTTTTCAGTTGCTCGTCCGTCCAACGACACTTCCCTGATACAGGGTTCAAGGTTCCACCAGCCCCGAAAAACCAAGTCCGGCAACGGTCTGGCCATCTCATTGTCTCCGGTTCGATCCCTTTATCAAGCAGATCATTCTCAGCCTTGGACCACTTAGGCCGGGCTTGTAGGTAGCCACCTGACCCCGTGCAACGGTGAAACTTCTTCTTGGCAGCATTTTGCTTGTTTGTCGCCGACATCTTCTTACTCTTTTCCGATGTCGTGTAGGCCACAAATGCGGGCCAGTGATCTCTGATCTTCTCATATTTGCCGATGAATTCTGGTGTCTCTTCTTTGTCGACAAACTTTTTCAGCTCTTTCCTCCACCTCCTGAATAGGCCTGCCATCTTCTTAAGAGCACAAGACTTGATTAATTGCTCTTTAACTGGCTTCTCCGGATACTCCTCTGGCGGTAGGGTGAAATTTGCCTTCAGCTCAGTCCAAAGATCATCTTTCTGCATATCATTGATATAAGACACCTGAGGGTCTTCCTCCTTAGGCTTATACCATTGGTGGATGCTGATCGGGTCCCTAACAAGAACCCCGCACTTAGCAACAAATGCGTTCTTTGTCCGGATGGTTTCAATTGGTTCGCCGTCGCGCGCAATTGCTGTGATCTCAAACTTTTCATCCGAGCTCAACTTTTTCTTCGGGCCTCGTCTCCTTACCGAAGTTGTGCTCGATCCGGAGGGCTAGAAAAAGAAGAAAGACGAGAGTTAATTAATATGTGTACATATACCAAAACAATGACTGCATCAATTAACTAGTCAGCACGGGCTTAACTAATATATATATACCTGACCGGACTCGGTCCGGTCACCGGAGCAGTCAGCACGGTCTCCTTCTTGTACCTCCATTGGGTCATCACCGGAGCCATCATGAACAAAGCCCTCTTCTTGTACCGGCATTAATGGACCGGAGCCATCATGAACATAGCCCTCTTCTTGTACCGGCATTAATGGGCCGGAGCCATCATGAACATAGCCCTATTCTTCACCCAGTCCTTCCTGACCAACGACGTCTTTGAAAAATGACGCAACGACATCAGTTCCTTCTGTGATTATCTTCCCCAACATCGCTTCTATTGCTTCCTCTCGATAGTGCTCCATAGTTTCTGCAAATATTTACAACATGTCAATTATTATTCAAACATGATACAGATGGATATACATTAGTGGAAAACATAGAACTAGCTAGCTAATCACAATAAGGAATCATGTTAGTGGCCTCGACGTTGCTTCTCTAGGGTTTGGGGTGGCCTAGACAACGCTTCAACGGTTTGGGGTGGCCTTGACACAACGCTTCAACGGTTTGGGGCGGCCTCGACGACAACGCTCTTTTAACTTGGTAAATTTGGGTGGCCTCAAGAGAGTTTGTCGGGTAGGGGCTCAGCGGGAGGGGGTAGGAGACCAACATCGTTTTTTCTCTAGGGTTTGGGTGTCCTCGAGAGTTTTGGTCGAGCGAGAGGGCCGAGGGGGGTTATATCGACGACGACAGAGGAGAAGATTGAAGAAAAAAAAGAAGAAAAAAGAGGAGAAGAGGAGAATATTTTCTATTTTTTCTTCTTCTCCTCTATTCCTTTCTTCTTCTCCTCTTGTTTTTCTTCTGTTTTCCTCTTCTTATTTTACTTTTTCCTCTACAAGAATAGAGGAGAAGAAGAAAAAATAGAATATTTTCTATTTTTTTCTTCTTCTCTTCTATTCCTTTCTTCTTCTCCTCTTGTTTTTCTTCTTTTTTCCTCTTCTTATTTTACTTTTTCCTCTACAGTAATCTAAAATGCACTAACCTAAAATTGATATCTACTAACAACCTAAATAAAAAATTAATACATATATTAAAAAACATATATAAACAAAAAAATGCTATGGACATTATATTCATACATAGATAGCCACATCCATTCATCATATAGCTACCACATACATATATACATTATATATATGAAAAAAATGCATATATATACATATATACACATATACACAAAAACAATACACATATATACATATACAAACACATATATACACATATATACACATATATACACATATACACACAAAAATGCATATATACACATATACACAAAAAAATGCAGGAAAGGGGCGGCGGCGCAGCGGCCGCGCAGGACAGGGCGGCGCGCGGGGCAGGGGCGGCGGCGCGGCAGCCACGCAGGTGCGCGGGACGGGAGGGGCGCGGGACATGTGCTCACAGGGGGCGGCGGCGACGGCGAAGGCGAGCAGCCTGACGGCGTCAGTGGCGGCGGCGACGGCAAGGTGGAGCAGGGGCGTCGGGCGGCAACGGCGATGAGGAGGAGCAGGGGGCGTCGGGGGAGAAGTGGGGGATTTGATCGAAAACTGCTAAGTGTTGTATATATATCAAGAGCATTGGTCCCGGTTCGTGGCACCAACCGGGACTAATACACCCTTTAGTCCCGGTTCGTGCTACCAACCGGGACCAAAGGCCTCTTTTCAGCAGCCCAAAGGGCGGGAAGCGGCGTCCTTTGGTCCCGGTTAGTGCCACCAACCGGGACTAAAGGGTGGGCATTGGTACCGGTTGTTGCCACGAACCGGGACCAATGCCCCCCTTTAGTCCCGGTTGGAGCCGCCAACCGGGACCAATGGTCGTGTGTTGGCACGCTGCGGCACGAAAGTTTAGTCCCACCTCGCTAGCTGAGAGGGATGCGCAGTGGTTTATAAGCCCCACTGCCGCACCCCTCTCGAGCTCCTCTCCACTACAGGCTTATGGGCCTACTTACTACTGCTTTGCCTGATGGGCCTACTGGGCCTCCTGCGGGCCTGAATCCTGGCCCATGGTGGGTTTCTAGTCGTATTCAGGCCGTGGGGGCCCAGTAGGAGGCACTTTTTTTATTCTTTACTTATTGTTGCTATTTTTATTTTTTCCCAGTTTTTTTGTTTTGTTTTCTGCATTATTTATTTTCTTTTGTTTTTTTGCTTTATTTTTTAATTCTTTTTGCTTTTCGTTTTAGAAAAATTATAAACTTTCTGTTAGTGCCATTAGGTCTCAAATTTGAAAACACTTTTTTTGTTTTTTTGTTTTGTTTCTTGCTTTATTTATTTTACTTTGTTTCTACTTACAACAAAATACATATTGCTGCTATTTTTTTTCCAGTTTTTTTGTTTTGGTTTCTGCATTATTTATTTTCTTTTGTTTT
>NC_041386.1:731015595-731018803 GCF_002162155.2 Triticum dicoccoides
TTGCTTTTAGTTTTAGAAAAATTATAAACTTTCTGTTAGTGCCATTAGTTTTCAAATTTGAAAACACTTTTTTTGTTTTCTTTTTGCTTTATTTATTTTATTGTGTTTCTACTTACAACAAAATACTTATTTTTGTTATTTTTATTTTATTTTCCAGTTTTTTTGTTTTGTTTTCTGCATTATTTATTTTCTTTTATTTTTTGCTTTATTTTTTAATTCTTTTTGCTTTTAGGTCAACAAAATTATAAACTTTCTGTTAGTGCCATTAGTTTTAGAAAAATTATAAACTTTCTATTAGTGCCATTAGTTTTCAAATTTGAATAGTTAAAATTTGAATTCTTTGATATTTGTGTGAATCACAAGTTTGTGATTAACTTTACTAAAAAATGAACATAAATGTGTCTATAGAGAAAAAAGGTCCAGACGAACCGGGACCAATGGCCCACGTGGCTTCCCTCTTGAGAGTGTTCTTGGTGAGAACATAGTTGACAAGGAGCAAACCGGGATTAATGGTATTATGAGGGCCGAACCATAAGACATTAAAGCATTTCAAATGGACTCTGAAAAAGTTGAAAGTTGGCATGGTATCATAATTTCACGCACATAGCATGTGCATGTACAAAATGGACAATGCTATCATACTCGTCTGTTACAAAGTTGGCATGCTATCATCATAATAGTTGCGGGAGAAAGTCTTCACTTTTTCTTCGCTTGTGTCATTTGCTTATTGCACCGTAACCATGGATAATCTTCATCGTTTATCAGGATGCTGGGGTCAGCCTTGACTTTGAAGGGAGGAATTTCATGAATCTTTTCATAATCTTCATACATGTCTGTCTTGCCCTCCACTCCCACGATGTCCCTTTTTCCTGAAAGAACTATGTGCCGCTTTGGCTCATCGTATGATGTATTCGCTTCCTTATCTTTTCTTTTTCTCGGTCTGGTAGACATGTCCTTCACATAGATAACCTGTGCCACATCATTGGCTAGGACGAACGGTTCGTCAGTGTACCCAAGATTTTTCAGATCCACTGTTGTCATTCCATACTATGGGTCTACCTGTACCCCGCCTCCTGACAGATTGACCCATTTGCACTTAAACAAAGGAACCTTAAATTCATGTCCGTAGTCAAGTTCCCATATGTCCACTATGTAACCATAATACGTGTCCTTTCCCCTCTCGGTTGTTGCATCAAAGCGGACACCGCTGTTTTGGTTGGTGCTCTTTTTATCTTGGTCAATCGTGTAAAATGTATTCCCATTTATCTCGTATCCTTTCCAAATCGTAATAGTCGAAGATGGTCCCCTGGACAACAAGTACAGCTCATCACAAACAGTGTTGTCACCTCTGAGATGTGTTTCCAACCAACTGCTGAAAGTCCTGATGTGTTCACATGTAATCCAGTCGTCGCATTGCTCCGGGTGTTTGGAGCGCAGACTGTTCTTGTGTTCATCGACATACGGGGTCACCAAGGTAGAGTTCTGTAGAACTGTGTAGCATGCTTGAGACCAAGAATATCCGTCCCTGCATATTATTGAGTCCCTTCCAAGCGTGCCTTTTCCAGTCAGTCTCCCCTCATATCGCTATTTAGGGAGACCTATCTTCTTCATGCCAGGAATGAAGTCAACACAAAACCCGATGACATCCTCTGTTTGATGGCCCATGGAGATGCTTCCTTCTGGCCTAGCGCGGTGACGGACATATTTCTTTAGGACTCCCATGAACCTCTCAAAGGGGTACATATTGTGTAGAAATACGGGGCCCAGAATGACAATCTTGTCGACTAGATGAACTAGGACGTGCGTCATGATATTGAAGAAGGATGGTGGGAACACCAGCTCGAAACTGACAAGACATTGCACCACATCACTCCTTAGCCTTGGTATGATTTCTGGATCGATCACCTTCTGAGAGATTGCATTGAGGAATGCACATAGCTTCACAATGGCTAATCGGATGTTTTCCGGCAGAAGCCCCCTCAATGCAACCGGAAGCAGTTGCGTCATAATCACGTGGAAGTCATGAGACTTTAGGTTCTGGAACTTTTTCTTTGCCATATTTATTATTCCCTTTATATTCGACGAGAAGCCAGTCGGGACCTTCATACTAAGCAGGCATTCAAAGAAGATTTCCTTCTCTTCTTTGGTAAGAGCATAGCTGGCAGGACCTTCATACTGCTTTGGAGGCCTGCCGTCTTTTTCGTGCAAACGTTGTAGGTCCTCCCATGCCTCAGCTGTATCTTTTGTCTTTCCATACACGCCCAAGAAGCCTAGCAGGTTCACGCAAAGGTTCTTCGTCACGTGCATCACATTGATTGAAGAGCGGACATCTAGGTCTTTCCAGTAGGGTAGGTCCCAAAATAAAGATTTCTTCTTCCACATGGGTGCGTGTCCCCCAGCGTCATTCGGAACAGCTAGTGCGCCGGGACCCTTTCCAAAGATTACGTGTAAATCATTGACCATAGCAAGTACGTGATCACCGGTACGCACGGCGGGCTTCTTCCGGTGATCTGCCTCGCCTTTGAAATGCTTGCCTTTCTTTCGACATTGATGGTTGGTTGGAAGAAATCGACGATGGCCCGGGTACACATTCTTCCTGCAGCTTCCTAGGTATATACTTTTGGTGTCAAGTAAACAGTGCGTGCATGCATGGTATCCCTTGTTTGTCTGTCCTGAAAGGTTACTGAGAGCGGGCCAATCGTTGATGGTCACGAATAGCAACGCCTTTAGGTCAAATACCTCTTGTTTGTGCTCATCCCACGTATGTACACCGTTTCCATTCCACAGCTGTAAAAGTTCTTCAACTAATGGCTTTAGGTACACATCAATGTCATTGCCGGGTTGCTTAGGGCCTTGGATGAGAACTGGCATCATAATGACCTTCCGCTTCATACACATCCAAGGAGGAAGGTTATACATACATAGAGTCACGGGCCAGGTGCTATGATTGCTGCTCTGCTCCCTGAAAGGATTAATGCCATCCGCTCTTAAAGCGAACCATATGTTCCTTGGGTCACGTGCAAACTCAGCCCAGTACTTTCACTCGATTTTTCTCCACTGCGACCCGTCAGCGGGTCCTCTCAACTTCCCATCTTTCTTACGGTCCTCACTGTGCCATCGCATCAACTTGGCATGCTCTCCGTTTCTGAACAGACGTTTCAACCGTGGTATTATAGGAGCATACCACATCACCTTCGCAGGAACCCTC
>NC_041386.1:731019240-731037070 GCF_002162155.2 Triticum dicoccoides
CAACATCACCAGGGTCATCTCGTCTGATCTTATACCGTAATGCACCGCATACCGGGCATGTGTTCAGATCCTTGTACGCACCGCGGTAGAGGATGCAGTCATTAGGGCATGCATGTATCTTCTGCACCTCCAATCCTAGAGGGCATACGACCTTCTTTGTTGTGTATGTACTGTCGGGCAATTCGTTATCCTTTGGAAGCTTCTTCTTCAATATTTTCAGTAGCTTCTCAAATCCTTTGTCTGGCACAACATTCTCTGCCTTCCACTGCAGCAATTCCAGTACGGTACCGAGCTTTGTGTTGCCATCTTCGCAATTGGGGTACAACCCTTTTTTGTGATCCTCTAACATGCGATCGAACTTGAGCTTCTCCTTTTGACTTTCGCATTGCGTCCTTGCATCGACAATGACCCGGCGGAGATCATCATCATCGGGCACATCGTCTGGTTCCTCTTGATCTTCAGCAGCTTCGCCCGTTGCAGCATCATCGTGCACATCGTCTGGTTCCTCTTGATGTTCAGTAGCATCACCGTATTCACGGGGCACATAGTTGTCATTGTAATCTTCTTCTTCGCCGTCTTCCATCATAACCCCTATTTCTCCGTGCCTCGTCCAAACATTATAGTGTGGCATGAAACCCTTGTAAAGCAGGTGGGTGTGAAGGATTTTCCGGTCAGAGTAAGACTTCGGATTCCCACATATAGGGCATGGACAACACATAAAACCATTCTGCATGTTTGCCTCAGCCACTTTGAGAAAATCATGCGCGCCCTTAATGTACTCGGAGGTGTGTCTGTTACCGTACATCCATTGTCGGTTCATCTGCGTGCATTATACATAATTAAGTGTGTCAAAAATCATTACAGAACATCATGAATAGATAACTAAGTGACCAAATTAATAGAAGTTCATCATCACATTAAAACCAAAGTACATACATAGTTCTCATCTTCAAGCGAAAATCACTACAGAGCAACATAAAGCTCTGCAAACCATATAAATTAATTAAACCATACATTGAAACTATGTAAAACATTTCAATGCGAAAACAAATGCGATCATAATCGCGACCAAGGTAACAACTGATCCAATGGCATATTGATACCAAGCCTCGGTATGAATGGCATATTTTCTAATCTTTCTAATCTTCAAGCGCATTGCATCCATCTTGATCTTGTGATCATCGACGACATCCGCAACATGCAACTCCAATATCATCTTCTCCTCCTCAATTTTTCTTATTTTTTCCTTCAAGAAATTGTTTTTTCTTCAACTAAATTTAACCTCTCGACAATAGGGTCGGTTGTAATTTCCGGTTCAACAACCTCCTAGATAAATAAAATCTATGTCACGTTGGTCGGCATAATTTTCATAAACAATAAATGAACCAATAGTTATGAAAAGATAATATATACCACATCCGGATCATAGACAGGACGAGGGCCAACGGGGGCGGATACCAAAACCATCGCACTATATAAGATGCAATCATAAAAGTAAGAAAATAATACAAGTATCTATCTAAACATACAAGTAAGAATATTTTTCCTTTCAGAAAGAAGATAAGAACACGAGGCTCATCATGGTGGTGCCGACGATGAGATCGGCGCGGGTGATCGACGACGGTGAAGACGGGACGGGGCGTGACGGACCGCTAAACCTAGATAAATATTGAGGAAAATGGAGCTTGGAGGTCGAGCTTGGAGAGGAGAAAGCTTAATTAGTGTGGCTCGGGCATTCCATCGAACACCTTGTGTGCACAGGAGGTGAGCTAGAGCACCACCAAGCCCTCTCCCCCTCGGCTGCCAGAAAAAACAGAGCAGTGTGCTCTGCTCTTACGCGAGGGGGTATATATAGGCACCTCATTGGTCCCGGATGGTGGCTTGAACCGGGACTAAAGGGAAGCCTTTGGTCCCGGTTCGTGGCACCAACCGGGACCAATGGTGGTGGGCCAGGAGCGAGGCCCATTGGTCCCGGTTCGTCCCACCAACCGGGACTAAAAGGTCCAGACGAACCGGGACCAATGGCCCATGTGGCCCGGCCGGCCCCCGGGGCTCACGAACCGGGTCCAATGCCACCATTGGTCCCGGTTCTGGATTGAACCGGGACTAATGGGCTGACCCGGCCTGGACCAATGCGCCGTTTTCTACTAGTGCCGAAAGAATAACTTTGAGGTGGTTTCGTACCCTACCATAATCTCTTCGTTTGTTATCCGCTATTAGTGGCTTTGGAGTGACTCTTTGTTGCATGTTGAGGGATAGCTATATGATCCAATTATGTTATTATTGTTGAGAGAACTTGCACTAGTGAATGTATGAACCATATGCCTTGTTTCCTACCATTGCAATACCATTTACGCTCACTTTTATCATTAGTTACCTTTCTGTTTTTATAATTTCAGATTACAAATACCCATATCTACTATCCATATTGCACTTGTATCACCATCTCTTCACCGAACTAGTGCACCTATGCAATTTATCATTGTATTGGGTGTGTTGGGGACACAAGAGACTCTTTGTTATTTGGTTGCAGAGTTGCTTGAGAGAGACCATCTTCATCCTACGCCTCCAACGGATTGATAAACCTTAGGTCATCCACTTGAGGGAAATTTGCTACTGTCCTACAAACCTCTACACTTGGAGGCCCAACAACGTCTACAAGAAGAAGGTTGTGTAGTAGACATCAGTCATCGGAGCCATCATGATCTTGTCCTTCCACCTCCATTGTTCGATCACCGGAACCTGCTTCACCCTCTCCTTCCAAACCATTGGTGTCGTTCGGATATGACATGACATCACCTCTTGCATGGATGATGTCCCCCAACAACTCTTCTTCTTTGAAGTCTCTTTGATGATCCATAGTTTCTGCAAATATTACAACATGGCAATTAATATACAAACATGACAGATGGATATATTAGTGGCAAACATAGACCTAGCTAGCTCGACACTTCAACGGTTTGGGTTGGCCTCAATAATGCTTCTAGGGTTTGGGGTTGCCTCGGCAACGCTTGTAGGGTTTGGGGTGGCCTCGACAATGCTTCTAGGGTTTGGGCCGAACCGCCTCTCTCATGAATGTCCGAAGACTGGACCAACAAGGGATTTAACAAAATGGCGTCATTCTGGATGTGCAGAAAATGGTCCCTATTTTTTCTGATCTCATCTACCCTTCTATATGTCACGTTGTCTAGTGTCAACGTGTTCAAGAAAACCATGGCTTCATCATTAGCCGGAAGTAACAGGCGCATGATGGTATGAAGCTCTCCAAAATTATTTTGGAATGGAGTCCTGATAGGATAATTCGCTTCTTGGTATGAATTTTAGCAAGAGCCTTCGAATATCGCTATTTGGATGGCATTTGCTGAACTTCGTACCAAAAGGCGAATTATCCTATCAGGACTCTATTCCAAAACAACTTTGAAGTGCTTCATACCATCATGCGCCTGTTACTTCTGGCTAATTATGAAACCATGGATTTCTCAATACTTAGACACAAGAGAACGTGCAAATATAGAATGGTAGATGATATTAGGTAAAATATGGATCAACTTAATTATACACATCCATAATGGGGGCATTCTTGATAAATCTCTTATAAATGTCAAGAGAGTTGTCGAGTAGGGGCGGGACGGGGTAGGAGGCTGACAACATTTGTTTTGTAGGGTTTGGGCCGGAACGCCTCTCTCATGAATGTCCAACGTTCGGACCGACAAGGGATTTAACAAAATGGCGCCATTCTGGATGTGCAGAAAATGGTCCATATTTTTCCTAATCTCATCTACCATTCTATATGTCACGTTGTCTAGTGTCAAAGAATACAAGAAAACCATGACTTCATCATTAGCCGGATATGATAGACGCATAATGGTACGAAGCACTTCAAAGTTGTTTTGGAACGGAGTCCCAGATAGGATAATTCGCTTTTTGGTACAAAGTTTAGGAAGAGCCTTCCGAATATCGCTATTTGGAAGGCCTTTGCTGAAATTCGTACCAAAAGGCGAATTATTCTATCAGGAACTCCGTTCCAAAACAACTTTGAAGAGCTTCGTAGCATCATACGCCTGTTACTTCTGGCAAATCATGAAGCCATGGATTTCTTCAATACTTTGATAGACAACATGATATATAGAAGAATATATATATATATATATATATATATATATATATATATATATATATATATATATATATATATATGAGATTAGAAAAAAATTGGATCAACTTGTGCACATCCATAATGGGGGCATTCTTGATAAATCTGGACCCTCGACCCGTTGATGACCCTCGACCCTCTACCCTAGTTCACGACATACATATAAAAAGTCTAAAAAATGCATACATATATACAAAAAATACATCCATACATATAAAAAGTCTAAAAAATACATACATACATACAAAAAATACATCCATACATACATGCAAATAAAAAGAAAACATATATAACAAAAAAGCATATATAACAAAAAAAGCAACGCGGCGGCGGCGGCGCTGGGGCAGGGCAGGGGCGCGGAGCTCACAGAGGAGGCGTTAGGGCGGTCAGGGGCGGGCCGCGCGGCGGCACGGTGGAGTAGCCTGACGGCATCGGCGACGACACGGTGGAGCAGGGCTCGGTGGCGACGGTGACGAGGAGCAGCGCTTTTGTGTCGGGTACACGAACTGACGATGGAAATCTGAAAATTTCCTAAGTGTTGCTTATATAGCAAAGGCTTTAGTCCTAGTTGGTGGCACCAACCGGGTCCAATGCCCCCTTTAGTCTCGGTTGGTGCCACTAACTGGGACCAAAGGTCTCTTTTCAGCAGCACAAAGGGCGGGAAACAGAGACCTTTGGTCCCGGTTGGTGGCACCAACCGGGGCTAAAGGGGGGCATTCGTCCCAGTTGGTGCCACAAACCGGGACCAAAGGTAGGCATTGGTCCCGGTTCGTGCCACCAACCGGGACCAATGGGCCTTGCACAGCGGCATGGTGGTGGGAGTTTAATCCCACCTCACTAGCTGAGACAGAGCCGCACCTGTTTATAAGGTGCGGTGCGCCTGTGCTGTCGAGGTCCTCTCTAAAGCAGGCTTACTGGCCTTACCTCTCTGTGCATGCATGTGGGCCTACTAGGCCTTCTGCGGGCCTAAATCCTGGCCAACCTGTATGGCTGGATTTCTAGTTGTATTCAGGCCATGGTGGCCCAGTAGGCGGCATTTTTCATTTTTTTTCTAGTATTTTTGTTTTATTTTTTGCATTATTTATTTTCTTTTCTTTTTTGCTTTATTTTTAAATTCTTTTTTCTTTTAGGCCAGAAAAAATAAACTTTCTGTTAGTGCCATTAGTTCTCAAATTTGAATAGTTTAAATTTTAATTCTTTAAAATTTGTGTGCATATTTTTTATATTTTTTCAGTTTTCTTATTTTGTTTTTTGCATTATTTATTTTCTTTTGTTTTTTGCTTTATTTTTTTAATTCTTTTTGCTTTTAGGTCAGAAAAATTATAAACTTTCTGTTAGTGCCATTAGTTCAAATTTGAATAGTTTAAATTTGAATTGTTTGAAATTTGCGTGAATCGCTAGTTTTTGATTAACTTTACTATTAAAATATATTTTGGAGTGATTCTTTTTCCTGCTATTTAATACTACTGTGTTTTATCATTATATTCAAAA
Source organism: Triticum dicoccoides (assembly GCF_002162155.2). Classification (NCBI taxonomy): domain Eukaryota; kingdom Viridiplantae; phylum Streptophyta; class Magnoliopsida; order Poales; family Poaceae; genus Triticum; species Triticum dicoccoides. Next base: position 731,024,885 of record NC_041386.1, read on the forward strand.
ATAGTTTTTGTTATTTTAGTTTCTAACAAAAAAATATTTATGATAATTCATTTTGCTATTAAATTTTTTGACAAAAAAAGTTCTTTCTGAAATATCCTTTTGCTTTTAATGTTTTGAACAGAAAATACTTTAATAATTTTAGTTGCATAAATTTTATATAATTTTAGTTTCAATAATACTAGAGGTTTATAAAATCTTTTTAGCTGATTCATGTTGCTATTAAAGTTTCATTAAAGTTTTCTAGTTCATTCTTTTTCTATTAGAGTTTCATTAAAGTTTTCTGGTTCATTCTTTTAGTTTATTATTTTTGCTGTTAGAGTTTCATAAAAGTTTTCTAATTCATTCTTTTTTATATTAGTTCATTCTTTGAGCTAAATGACCCTAGAATTGAAAAGCACTTCAAATGAACTCTGAAGAGGTTGAAAATTGGCATGGTATCATCATTTCACCCACATAGCATGTGCTAAAAAGTTGAGAGGGTTACGGCAAAAACTGGATGCATTTCTTGTATAAAATGAACAATCTCTTTCGAAGTATCAGGGTTTCGAACGAAAACTCATATGTTACAAAGGGATTTCATGTTTTTTAAACTTATTTGAACTCCATACTTTTTATGTGTTCAAAATGAACCATTCAAAGCCACATCATCAATTTTCAACACTTTCTAACTTCATCTGTTATTTTTCGTGGATTTACTAAATTTTTTGAGCTAAATGACCCTGAAATTGAAAAGCACTTCAAATGAACTCTGAAGAGGTTGAAAATTGGCATGATATCATCATTTCGCCCACATAGCATGTGCTAAAAAGTTAAGAGGGTTACGCAAAAAACTGGATGCACTTCGTGTGCAAAACGGACAATCTCTTTTGAAGTATCAGGGTTTCATACGGAAACTCGTCTATTACAAAGGGATTTCATTTTTTTGAACTTATTTGAACCCCAGACTTTTTGTGTGTTCAAAATGCACCATTCAAAGCAACATCATCAATTTTCAACCCTTTCTGACTTCATTTGTTATTTTTCATGCATTTACTAAATTATTTGAGCTATATGAGCCTGAAATTGAAAAGCACTTCAAATGAACTCTCAAGAGGTTGAAAATTGGCATAGTATCATCATTTCAACCACATAGCATGTGCTAAAAAGTTGATAGGGTTACGGCAAAAACTGGATGCACTTCGTGTAGAAAACGGACAATCTCTTTCGAAGTATCAGGGTTTCATACGGAAACTCGTCTGTTACAAAAGGCATTTCATTTCTTCATATGTAACTGCAGTGATATTCTAGATCAAAGGCATCATCATAATAGTTGTGGAGAGAAAGTCTTCACTTTTTCTTCACTTATGTCCTATGCTTATTGCGCCTTAACCATGGATATTTTTCATCGCTTAACAGGGTGCTTGGGCCAGCCTTGACTTTCAAGGGAGAAATTTCATGAAACTTTTCATAATCTTCAGATATGTCTACCTTGCCCTCCAATCCCAAGATGTCTCCTTTTCCTCAAAGAACTATGTGGCGCTTTGGCTCATCGTATGATGTATTCGCTTCCTTATCTTTTCTTTTTCACGGTTTGGTAGACATGTCCTTCACATAGAAAACATGCGTGCATTATATATAATTAAGTGTGTCAAAAACCATTAGAACATCATGAATAGATAAGTGACAAAATTAATAGAAGGTCATCATCACATTAAAACCAAATTACGTACATAGTTCTCATTGAACAACATATAGCTCCCCAAAGCATCTAATTAAACCATACATTGAAACTATGTAAAACATTTCAATGCAACAACAAATGCGATCATAATCGCAACCAAGGTAACAATTGATCCAACGGCATAATGATACCAAGCCTCGGTATGAATGGCATATTTTCTAATCTTTCTAATCTTCAAGCGCATTGCATCCATCTTGATCTTGTGATCATCGACGACATCTGCAACATGCAACTCCAATATCATCTTCTCCTACTAATTTTTCCCCTCAAGTAATTGTTTTCTTCTTCAACTAAATTTAACCTCTCGATAATAGGGTCGGTTGGAATTTCCGGTTCACATACTTCCTAGATAAATAAAATATATGTCATGTTGGTTGGCATAATTGTCATAAACAATAAATGAACTAAATAGTTATAAAAGATAATATATATATATATACCACATCCGAATCATAGACATGACAAGGGCCGACTGGGGCGGATACCAAAACCATCGCACTATATAATAACAAGCAATAATAAAAGTAAGAAAATTAGACAAGTATCTATCTAATCATACAAGTAAGAATATATTTTTTCTTTTAGAAAGAAGATAAGAACAACAGGCTCACCACGGTGGTGCCGACGACAAGATCGGCGCAGGAGATCAACGGCGGTGAAGACGGGGATGGGACGTGATGGATCGCTAAACCTAGACAAATCTTGAGGAAAATGGAGCTTGGAGGTCGAGTTTGGAGAGGAGAAAGCTTAAGTAGGGTGGCTCGGGCATTTCATCGAACACCTCATGTGCATAGGAGGTGAGCTAGAGCAGCACAAAGCCCTCCCCTTATCGGCCAGAAAAAAACAGAGCAGTGGAGTGCTCTGCTCGCGGGTGAGGGGTGTATATAGCCACGGCATTGGTCCCGATTCGTGGCCGGAACCGGGACTAAAGGCCCCGCTTTTGTCCCGGTTCCAGCCACGAACCGAGACCAATGGATGTGGGCCAGGAGGGAGGCCCATTGGTCCTGGTTCGTGTCTGGAACCGGGACAAAAGGGTCCAGACGAACTGGGACCAATGTCCCACGAGGCCCGGCCGGCCCCCTGGACGCACGAACCGGGACGTATGCCCCCATGGGTCCCGGTTCATGACTGAACCGTGACTAATGGGCTGGCCAGGCCTGAACCAAAGCCCTGTTTTCTACTAGTGAGTTGTCCTAATAACCGGTGGCAGTATTATGCTTGGTGTTACTCCTTCCTCCCTGCTGGAGTGAAGTTCTATACTACAGGTCTTGCTGCGGCGTGCTAGGCCATTTGGTTGGCCCGTAATTGGGCTACTTTCGAAAAGAAACTAATAAAAACCCTGTTTGAAATTGCCTTTTCAATGTGCTCATTTCTTATATATTGGGCAGGATTGAAGCAGGGGGATGAAGCTGAGGAGCTACGCACGGGAGATGAGCTGATCAGGGCAAGTACAATGGGGAGAGACTAGGATAGAATCTGGCTTCTGGTAGAAGAATAGAAAAAGGATCCTCAGCTATTGGATTGAATAGCTATTGGATTGAATATGGACGGTACGAATAGGAGTGGAGGTCCCTCAGGCCACTTATAGTACATTTGATGAAAACCCCCCTACAGACAGTCAGAGATAAAACATGACCTTTTGCAGTAACAACCCTAACTTTCTCATATCCAATCTGGACAACTTCAGATTTTCACAGCGTTGAGGCCATTCCGTTCCTTGTAAATCCCAAGCCGGATCAGGCCATTCTGTTCCGAGTAAATCCCAAGCTGGACCACCCCAGACACAAATATACGAGAAAATGTGAAGCACAAATTTTTGAATACATGTCCAAGTGGATCATCCTAGCCAGAAATATTTGAGTGTATGACATCCATCCTAATTTGAGTACACGAGAGATATACATATATAACTTGCACATAACATGAGATGATCATTTTCTAGTACATGAACAGCGAGCCCTGAGTATGGACTGAAGTGATCCCCGCTGAATAAGCATCGCTACCAAAGCTTGCATCGGGTTTGTTATCTGATGCACATAAAAGAAAAAGTTATTCCCTTTCGCCTCCAGTTATAGTGCATCTTGCTCACCAATCTTCATGTACTGGAAAAGATGGCACCAAACAAATCATTCAGTTTTGAGCACAAGACATGTAAGTGTACTTAAATATGGATCAACAATACATTGTAATAAGAAGGAACAAAACTGGACACTGCGTAGCAGGAAAAAAATACTACTTGCCTTCTAAGAAAGGAAAAACGGAACTCTAAAAGCAAGCAAACAAATATATATTACGATGGCACAAAGGCACATTTGCACCAGATCCAAAGCAGAAACATGAGTCAAATACATGGAAGAGAAGCATTTCCTGTTCTTGTATGTAAAAATTCCTGTTCTTGTATGTAGAAACTAGAGATTAAAAAAAAAAAGTCTTACTTCAATAATAATTTGACACAAGTTCACAGCAACCACAAGGAAACATTTTTTCCTCTGTTAGTGGTATGGTGAAGATGAATAACTCTTATCACAGAATGGACAAAGTAAGCCACTTCACATTGTGCAAACCAATTAAAGTGTAGCCGATTTTGAAAATTCAATTGCTCAACCAGTTTTCTGCAACATTAGCTTGAATCATGTAACCCTTTACGTACTTAACCATTTTCTAGTATAAAAAATCTGATCAAAATGTTCACCAGTTCATCTGCGTCGTTGTAGTGATTCTACCACTGTCATTGATTCTATTTTATTTTGGCTTCAGGCTCGATCATAACCGGGCTCCAATCAGCATTTGTTCATGTAGTGCTCAAATAATATATAGGTTTCAAATTAGAAGGTACACACAACGAGAGTCTTATTTTTTACAGGCGAAAGGTTACAATGAAATGCAAACTGAAAACAAGAATGATATACATACTCAACCTCTACAATCTCAAAGTCCTACTTCTCTTAGAACTGCAATAATATGTCTGTCAATGATCTTTGAAATGAATAATGGAGACAAGTGTATATCTATCGCTCCTCCATGATTTACTGAACTTGTTCAAGTGTATACCCAACTTTTAAAAGTATACTTATGGCCTCACAAGTTTTATTATCAAGAATAGGCGAGGGGTTTTACAGCAAATAGAATTGCTTTAATTCCTTGAAGCAAACAGGATAGAGTTTTATAAGTGCGTTGTTTCAACCAGAGATAGAAAAAATCTTGAAATGACATAATTCAATATGAGTGCTAATTAAGCTTGATCCTTGATGTGATTTTCAGTCTACTAAAAGGTCTCAAAGTCCCTTAATTCCCCAAGCGACTAACACCACCCAGTCATGGTGACCGCCGAGCCCCTTGCCATGGATGCACATATAAAGTGAACTGTCAGAATAGCTGGCCACTGTCATATCTGAGCAAGGCGAGACAGACCTCCAAGGCCTCCGGTTATCTATTCTGACTGATTTTGCGCCTACGCAACACTGAGACAAGCATGATTGGATCGATAACTGAATTTATTTTGGCAGTCCACCTGACCTGCAGTTTTTTGTGGTTCAGCCTTGTATTCTGCACTTCTATTGGGCCCATTCGTCCACTTGATGACTCAAGATATTTTGCAGGTACACTAGAGAGTAGGTATAGGAAAAACGGAGACTCTAAGTGACATGATCTGTAAGTAGCTTGGGTGAGTATAGCTAATTTTCTTGCTTCACGTCCACTAGTATATAGCCAATGAATGTTCAGTTATCGAGCCACCAGTGTATAACTGAAGGTCTTAACCATTACTGACCAATGGTTATGCGTTCCTAGCGGTGCTACAAGGATCCTAGTTTCAATCTATATGGTACTCAACATGGTTTTGCATCATAAGTTCATAACATTATACCCTGGCCGGATATAGTAATATTTCTTAATACTTAGGAGGCCGGAATGTTTTACAATTTGTGTTTTGCATTTGTTATTTATTCCTATGTTGCAAGCAGGGTGATCAAATTCCTACTCTGGGATGTTCTTATTATGGTTTTACACATGTGAGCTGTAGGTCATTCTCAAAAGCATCTAACCTGGTGATTTTTTCTCTTTCTATGAAGGGACAAATATCAATGTTTAGTTACGCAATGCAAGAGTATGCACCCCAAGCATTGGTACAGGGGAGCTTGCGTATGCTGTTGGCTCAAATCTGATGGATGTAAAGACTATGCCAATCGAAAATGATACTACAGAAGGAATCAGCACAGGTCAACAAGCCTCAGAAAATGGAGCAGTATACAGTATGAAACTATAGGAGGGAGAAGGGGGAGGGGAGTGGGAGAAACGGAGCTGACCTTGCTGCTGAGCCTGCCAGGCGAAGGAGGCGAGATCGAGCACCGCCAGCTGGCCTCCGGTGAGCTATTGCTGGATCTAGGACCACCGGGGAGGAGGGGGCTGTGGCAACATCACCATGCACTCGACCTCTACTAGCTTGCCCTCCAGATATACGAATGTGAGTTGACCGTCCAGGGCGCCCGCGGCCACCAGGGAGGAGGAGGCCATGGCGGCGGCGACCAGGTCCCTGACGACGATGCGCAGCGCGATGTTGGGCTGCCCTAGGGACGGATCCAAGCGACCTGGATACCGGAATAAGAAGGGAGGAGGCAGGGAACAGGTGGCGTGGGAGTAGCCATCGTCGACCAGGGAAGCAACGGATCTGCCGATCTGGGCAGCCGCCACCGTCGACGAGAGAGGGGAACGGGAGCGAGCGACGGGGATAGTTGTTTTGAAGGAGAAGGACCTGAAGCAAATTAGTGGGGAGCAAATGGACATATTAGCATAGAACTGTGTAGTTTTCAATACAGATCCGTTCACTCGAATCTGTGGTGTACGTCGCTGATCCAGCGGCCCAGAATCCTTTTTTCTATTCTTCTACCGTAAGCCCAGATTCAATACTAGTCCCTCCCAGTACAATGTAGCTGATCAAGATATGCACCGCGGCGAGACGTCCCATTGCGGGCGAATGAGGAAAAACTGCTCTTGTTCAGGTTCTGTTTAGTGGTGATTGGTGTCCTGATGTGCGTACTGTTGGCGCTGATTTTGGTGTAAGCCCTGATGGTTGGAGTTGTAATGAATTGTATCCTCAGTAGACTTTGTGATGGTGTTGTCTAGGTTTTCACCCCATGGAAGTCGTCTCGAGGTCGGGCGATTGCAGTGGGTTTCCTAGCAGTGCTTGAACTCGCTCTACCTCTTTTCCCTCCTTAAATGTTTCTGGAACTGTTGTATTTCCGTTCATTTGCAAAGGAAATGGGTTCAGCCCGGTTCGAATGGCCCTTTCTAAACAAACATGCAAGTGGCCGTTGCTTCAATTACGCAGTCCTTTTTTAATCGGGCATGGACTGGCCGTTGCTTCAATTAGGATTGTAACTAATTAAACTAGCTGATACCCTACACGTTGTTGCCGGGATTATAGCAATAATAACGAGATATGTTAGACAAATGAAATATAAATAATTTGGATAATTGTTAGCCATTCCATTTTTGGCTAAAATAAAAACCATTTCATGAGATTAAACAATGCACACTGGCTAGACAAATACATACATTTTCCTTCCAAAAATATATTAACATTGGTGATTTCAGTTCCACTGGCAAAATATCACGGCCCGTCAACCATTTATTCAAGGAGAACATCTTGCCCACAATGGTTATCCACTGGAATTTTGGCAACTGTCAAATAATATGTATCTTGTTTCATAGTAATATTTTTACGTCCATGCAAGACTAATTAGAATTGGTTGGAAAAATAGGCTGACCTTCCTGCAAGTATTTTTGTATCATCTTCCGTCAACTATTCAGACCTATACTTGTCAACACTCTCGGGTGCGCGTATATGTGGAAGTAACTCACAACATTAAAACATGAGAATGATCGGAAGAGAACTAATCCAAACAAAAGCTTTTTTAAACTGTAATCTAGACAAAAGTAACCTGCAACATCAATATATTTTGATTATTCCAAAACACGTTCAGAACACATCAGTAATTAAAAATAGAAGATAGCACCACCTGAACTATCAAATGCTTAATACAGAAATGACAAATTGTGTGTCTGGTTTAGACCGGGGGCTTCAAAGCTTGTTTGGATTTGAAGCCATTCAGTAAAGCAGGATCAGTACTAAAGGTTTAGAGATACCAAATTAATTACATGGAAAGAAAGGTTTCTGCTCTAGAAACGTTGACAAAAAAATTTATTTGCATAATAAAAAATAGCTCTAGAAACTACTAACGTTCTGGGAATAGAGGCTAATAATGGCCTTGGAAAGCATGGAACAAATTATAAACTACAAATTCACGAATGTAAGAAAAATCAGTTTAGTATGCCAGGACAAAATAATGGCACGGGGTACTTAATCTTGGTAGGGTGAGATGATTTATCGTATGGGACATGGAGATGGACCCCAAATAAACCGTTTCTTACTTGTACAAATGTGGGCAGGAAATCAGGTATACAATTTTACTCACTTTTAATAGAATAACCTCAACTTAGTTCTGGGACTTGCTCTCTCGCCGTGGGGATGAGAGAGACCAGCCGTGAATCATTCAGGCAAAATTTATACCTACAATATATATGCAAGGTAAAGTTACCTATGTGGGTGACATTAATTCAAGTACTTTTTGGGGCAAGCAGAGCCCGAGATTAAAGAATACCTATTCTTACTCTGTCACTGTAAGGCACGCTGAATGGCTCGTCGGGCTCCACGCGGACCACGCCGAAGCAAATGAAGGAGGGGCTGGACGATGGGTAGCAGCAAGATCCATGGAGGAGATGTGACGGGCGTGGGATGGGTGTGGAGGGCATCCGCTGCCGGCCGAAGCCGATGCTGGCCGTAGGGAAGTAGATGGCCGGGAGAAACCGGTGCGTGGCACCGAGAAGCGCTGCTCGTGCCGTCGACGTGCTGCAGATTTTTCGGTGGCGCTGTCCAGGCGCTGCTCCATGGTCGGACGAAGCCGATGGCGGCGTTGCATGTGCCGGCAACACGCAACTAGCAGGCGTGGAGCGGCACCATCCATACGTGGTGTGGTGGGCGACATCAAACTCCATCTTTGCTAATGAGGTTGTGCGCACCGGAGCTCGAATGGAACTGCAGATCCAAACAGCCGTGTTAGATGTCGATTAAAATAGGAGGATCATATAAAAATGTGGTGGAGAGGTGACGGTAATACAAATCGATACGATGCATCTGTGCTTCTCGACTGCTCGTTTGAATAGTATACTACTCGACGGTTCAGTGACCAGGGCATATAGCCACATCCAAAACAAACGAACCGGCGAAAAAAATCACCAGCGAAGCGATGCGTTGCGGAAGTTTTTTTTTTTTTTTGAGGGTAAATGCGTTGCGGAAGTTAATAGTGTGCGACCGGTGTGGAATCATCTACAGTCTATAGAAAAAACGTGGAATGGCTGAAAGGATAAAAAACACTTGATGATGTGGCCGATTAGCTGAGGTGGATTGGCTGCATGTTGATTGCTGATGTGGATAGCTTGCATGCCAAGAGAAATAGATTAGTGGGGATGAATTATTTAGGTATTATAGATTATAAATATGGCATGTAGCTGTGATAAAAAAAATACTGCATGTAGCCCTCGCGCTTGCATGCGATGCAGTAATTAAGTCGCTCAATCAGCGGACGTAGTGACAACCTAACCCGATTGATGCTTGCTGGCCTTTTAAATCTGGAGGTAGTAACTGCTTACAACAGTTGGTTGCCGTGTTTGTACTAAGCATATACTAGGCGCTGGGTTCAAATCTCGTCCGATATTCATTTTTTTTAACGTGTCTCGAAGGAGAAGAAAAGGTGTAAAATGGACTGGCCCAGGGCGGGGATGTGAGGGTGGTATGTACACAAGCCATGTATCGGCGTCGACGACGTACTTTCCAAATATACTATCCCGCCCTTTATTATGACGGGATATGGGGTAATCTGAACCATAGATGTGTTTAGGGGGATGTTCTTTGTTTAGGGGTGTACCAAAGCAGAAGTGAACAAGATTAGGAAAGTGATTGCTAGATTTAATCTTATTAAAATTTTTGGTTTAGATTATTTTCATTACACTGTCATGTTAGATTTGTTTCAGCTAGAGTCCTAGCCACGTAAGAGTGGTTGCATGCATCGTGGTTGTACTGCATGCAAACTACAAGGGCCAGACATGTGCTATGTTTACCCTGCGGGCAGGTCGTAGTTGTTAGGAACTTAGGATTTCCACCGAGTCGTCCGGCACGGTGCATTGTACGGGGGATGACACAGTGTCTAAATGCGGAATTAGCATTGGTAGTTGATGAAATAAAAGCAAAGCAAAGAAGGAAAGACGCAGGTTAACGCGTCACGAAACTCCTCTCTCTGCGTGACAACGTTGTCTCTCAACGTGTCTTTGTCTACCTCCGGTTGTGCGGTGTTCGAGAGAGTAATTCAGAGAGAGAGAGAACGTTCATTGGTCCCACCTGTCCCCCGCGTCGCCCTCCCTGGCGGCGACGGGGGAACCCAGATCCAGCCGCCCTTCACCCTTCCCATCTCCATCCCAACCTCACCGCCACCGGAGGAACGGCCGGCGAAGCTAGCGCCGGCTCCCAGGATGGTGGCAGCGGGGCGAGATCGCTCCCTTTCGGTGGTGAGAGTCCGGATCGGAGGCGGCGGCCTCGCTCGTGCGGACGGCGCTTCTCCGGCCGCGGGGAGTGATCGTCGGTGAGGTAGGCCGGTTCCCCTCGGTTGCGCGGGCAGTGAGGTCCCGGTGGGAGCAGGTCTTGGCGCGGGGAGGCCCCGGGCTCCCCGCGTCAGATCGGAGGCGATCCGGGTCCGCTCGTGATGCATGACCTCCGGCCGGCCTGGATCTCCGGCGTACTCGCGCCTGCGGATGTTGTGGCTGGTTCGGAGGTGGCGGCAGGGTGCTTGGCCGGGGGAAACCCTTGGCTGCCGGTGGCGGTCACGGCGTCGATGGCGTCCCGGACGCCATTCCCTCCTTGGTGGCGGCGCCGAGGCTAAACCTCCCCTGCCTCCCCCTTCCCCTGCGCCCGGATGAAAACCCTAGCCCCGGTGGCTAAGCGGCGGCGGCGCCATAGCGTCGTCACCTTCTTGAAGGCGCCGACTTGGGCATGGGGATGTTGGGTGTGCATGGCGAGCTTGTCTGGTTGTTGGTGGCGGCCCACCTGATCTGCTGCGTCGCAGCTCCGGGCAGTGTCTCAGAGCTGCGGTGCTTTTCTTCCGGCCGTGTCTCCGATGGGTACCTCGCCCTTCCTCACCCTGTACATGCCGTGGTGGAGTGGTACTTCATCTCACTCAGTGATGACGGCGAAGATCGGTGGCATGGCGCTGTGGAGGCTCACCGCCCGATGCGCGGAGATGGACTCGCGCAGGAGGAGGTTGTTGTCTGGCGTCATGGTGACATCGATGGCAGAGTGGCCAGACAAGGTAGAAGCCTCAATATGATCTGAAGACGGACCTGTGGAAGATGGTGGCGACGACACACGAGTGCGTCTGACCGGATTGTGCCCCAGACCCGGTATGTGGCTCGGCTGGGGCTTTCGAATATGTTTCGGTGTCCGGCTTTTTGATGTTAGGCTTAGGTGAGTGGTTTGGGTAGTGGCCAAGCTAGCATCCCTTCATCATTTTGGATAGGAGTTGTGGCATGTGTTGCCAAGATGGTGGATTCAGGCTCATTGTTGTAATACTTTGTAAGGTCCTCGAGAATAATCAATAAAGTGGCCGTATGCATCTCCCAGATGCAGAGGCCGGGGTCATCCTCCTTTTCTAAAGAGAGAGAGAGAGATAGAGAATCTGTTTAGATCAGAGGCAAGAAAAACAACAGTCTACCATGGTTTGTCCAAACAAATGCAAATATTTTTCGATGTTCTGTTTTCCTTCTCTGAGCAGTTGGTTCACTAAAATTAGCAGGCTACAATCTCTACCTAATAATAATAATAATAATAATCTCTACCTAATAATAAACCAATAGTCCGTAATTAGCATTTTTGCTAAAAAGCCTCTCCCTTTCTTAGTATTTAACCCGCAATACAATTTAAAGTTTGTTTCTTCCCGAGATAACGATTCGTTTTTTGCAAAAAGGACCCTACCACCACCACCACAGCCCCGCCTTATCCATTGCCGGCTTCCACAGACGGGCAACATTATGCGTTATTATTATTTTTACGGGTAATGCATTATTTCTTAGGTATCACTAAGGAGGAAAACCACAAAGACATGAATTGATACCGGCAAGTAGATAGATATTTTTGTTTTCTAATCAATTGGACACAACTTTAGTTACTTAAAAAAATCATCCCACCTTTATATTTGTGCACAACATCACTTATTATGTTGTTTCTCGTACGACATTGTGAAAGATTTCGTATGATTTCTTGGTGCCATCGAGTGTGTGTATGGGGGTAATTTATTTTCTCCCGTTGCAACGCACGGGCATGTTTCGTAGTGTTACTTACGTGCGTGTGTGTGTGTGTGTGT
>NC_041386.1:731037599-731046270 GCF_002162155.2 Triticum dicoccoides
GAAAAACTTGCCCAAAAAAGTGACAAAACAGAGGAGAGAGATGTGAGACAGTTGAGCATGCAGCACATATGCGGCATGGCACAGCTAAAGATATTGCCACGCTGCTAGGGTGATGGGTGATAAGAAAGAAAACTAGTTGTAAACTCGTGATGCGGACCGCATGCATGCGGGCTAGCAGGAAAGCGTCTTTTCCTAAAGAGAACACCTTTAGGCTCAGATATATTACAAAGCTTAAACGGAGTCACAGTAGCACCAGTTTAGAGTATATGGAAAACTATTCTTTTTTTTGGGAAATAAAGGGAGGTCTGGTGCTGCTCCATTAACTCCTCCACCAACTCGATCGTCGTCACTATAGTTCCGACCGACGACTCCTCCCACCGTGTCTTTAACTTGCCTTCCAGTCTTCCGCGTCTTCCCAGACTGGGAAGACATTTGGCGAAGCGACCACAGTTTTCGCGAGGTGACGGCTCTCTTGCAACTTTTCTGTTTTTCTCTTTTCCCCCTGCTATTTTTATCTCTCTATGCGCTCCCCATCTTGATCAATCTGGAACTCTCAAGTCCAGTGAAACTTGCTAGGAATCCTCGTTTTGATCTGCCGTTTGTACCAATTGATCTGGCCCTTGTGGCTCACATGCATCTCTACCGATATAGAGGTCAAGTCCAATGAAATTAGCTAGAGGTTATTGCGTTTTTGTTTGGGTCCGCATGATTTTGGTTCGTATTTGCTTTTACATCTGTTGCACTTGCCATGGCAGAAGCTCAAATGCGGGCAACCTTGTATCTAGTGAGAGAAGATGTGAATTCTCATTTTATTTGCTAATTTATATCGTGACTCTACCCCATGGACGATTTCCTTTCTGAGAAATATATAGACGATTTTTTGAATATGATTTTTTTTACTTTTATGTATTAAGAGATATGTTCGCAACTATAAAATTGTATTCTCCATTATTTACAAATTCAGTTTATTATTCGTAATTTTTCCTGAGATGCATGTGAGACTCAAAAAAATGTTTTCTATGATCTATGTTGAATACGAATTCATTTTTCTTACTTAATAGAATTAATTAGGGAAGAAAAGAAGCAAGATCTATTTTTATTCTCTTGTAATGCCAAGGATTTGGTTACGGATAGAATGAAATTGCATGATTACCAATTTTTGTCCTTTCTCCAGATTATGCTTTTATCTAATGATGAACCGGACACTAGCTAGCTAGATGGAAATTCAAAGAATCAAGATGGATATAGTGGTGAATGCATCAACCGGCGCGTTGCAGGCCCTTCTCCCCAAGCTGGCCAAATTGTTGGGCGACCAATACAAGCTACAAACATCAATCAAAGATGGAATCCGGTACCTCCATAAGGAGCTCGGGAGCATGCAAGTAGCTTTAGAAAAGGTTTCTGAGCTGCCAACGGAGCAACTCGATCCGCAAGTCAAGATCTGGGCCAGCAACCTGAGGGATATATCCTATCACATCCAGGACACCATCGATTCCTACATTGTGCGTGTTGACCCTGATAATGATTCAGCGTCCTCCACGACGTGCTGCGTTAAAGCCAAGGGCATACTGCCGCATACATGTATGGCTCGCCTTGACATCGCCACACAGATCAAGCGCATCAGAAAGGAGGTTGAGGAGGTTAGCAACCGTCACGAGAGGTACAAAGTTGACGGCATGGCACTCCAAGCTCCGTCTGATCCCCGCTTGCCAGCTCTGTATCAAGACAAAGAAAAGCTTGTTGGTATCAACCGTTCGACGGAACAGATAATCAAGCTACTGTCCGTGGGAGGTGAAGGCGCATCAGAGCAGAAGCTCAAGTTGGTCTCCATCGTTGGCCTCGGTGGAATGGGCAAAACCACCCTTGCCAATGTTGTGTATCAAAAGCTTCAAGGGGAATTCGATTGCACAGCTTTTATTTCGGTTTCTCTTCAGCCTAATATGAAGAATATCCTTAGCAGCATACTTCGTCAAGTCACCAGCAATATCCAAGATGATACGGAGGACAAGGACAGGAAAAAGGATGAGCATAAGAGGTATATATCACTAACTATATTGTTGCTACTGGTAGTTTACAAAATCCTCCTGCTATTAGATCATGAAAATATTCACTGACTTACCCAATCCTAAAAGATAGTGAAACACTTTTTGCAGCGCACATCGTCAAGAAAGCCACAAACACTATGTAAACACTGATACGTGGTCTGAGAAGGAGATCATCGACAAAATCATACGGGTTCTTGAGAAAAGGAGGTACGTAAATTATTATTGCTATCTTATTATACCGAAGCTAGAACTGAAATTCAGATCTTAGAGAACTCTAGTGGACTGTTGTCATGGGCTCGCATGGTTTGCCAATCCATTCAGGTAGGTTCAACAATATCGAATATTCAGTTCCGAGCCCGAGCTCATCTACACCATGTGGACAGTAAACACAAAAAAAATACTAGAAAAATTAGAAACATGCCAATACTTTCATGGTGAAATATGCTTGAATGCGTGATGTCCATGCCAAGTGTAAGCGCATTCGTACATCTGAATAGTTCTCAGCAAAAAAAAAAATCAGGTCCGAACAATGCACAAACAGTAAACTTTTGACAGACCCCAAATTTTTCTTTTTTGCTGAGATCTCCTTAGATGCCCAAATACTATGAAATCTGGCATATACGTCACATACTCAAGCATTTTATCCCACAAAAAGTTCGGAATTGTTTGAGTTTTTTAGTATTTTAAATGAATTTACTGTTCACTCCTAGGCTCATCTGAGCCTATGCAATTTTTTGGTCGTTTTCTAAGCTGTGTTGCTCTGAGCTTATCTTTTGTGTTGTTGTGAGGCCTTGGGTTGGGCAGAGAAACAACCACCGACAGGCTGTAGTTTGTGCATGTAAGTGATCCCAGTTGTCATTTATTGTGATGTTACCACTGACACTAACATGCGTCACTCCGGGCCCATCAGTTGTGACTTAAGGCATCTCCAACAGCGACCATCAAACCTCTCGCTTGACTATGTTGTTTGGACCGCGGAAGCTATCCAACGCGAGCTTGTATCGGTTCGTAGGGCGGCCCAGACATGTTTTCTTTCACAAACCGGAGACAAATTTGTGTGTGGCGGGGGGGGTGAGGGGAGGCTTTGTGGGAGTCCGGACCGCTCCGCATTCATGCCGGCCCAGAGCACGTAGTGGCCGACATTGATGCCCGCGATTCAACCGGACAGGAAGTGCAAACGGAACCGACTCTCGGTGTCGCTGCGTCAATGCGGACGCCCCGTCTCGAGAAACCACTCCGGCCGCTGCAGCAGGTTGAATCGGGCTGCCGTCCCTCTGCCTTTCCTAGCCGCTGCTATTTAATCCATGTGCCGACTACGAACAGATCCGCAATCGTGGTCCCGAGCACCCCACCGTCCTGCTCTACCTCGTCAACCCTTCCACCTCTCCGAGCCCAGCGGCGATGCCAAAGTCCTGGTTCTACGCGCAGGCAGGCGGTGCCGGTGCAATTTCCTCGTCAAGAGGATCATGGTGTCCCCACCTTCGCTCACCAGGACCATCTGCATCCACGGCGGCGGGCTCTTCCAGCAAGGAGGAGATAATCATCTCCTCCGGAAATGAGGAAGATCAAAAGCGGCTCCGTCTCCTCTCGGAGGCGGCTCTGACGAACGAAGCATTCTTCCATCAGATGAAGATCATGATGGAACGTTTGCTCCGTCATATAGGCTCAGCGCCACCATCACCGGCGCGTGTGAAGGAGGAACCACCATCGCCGCTGCGGGTCTGCGTTAAGCGGGAGCCAGCGTTCCCCCTTTGCTGCTTGAAGGACGAGCTTGCGTCCCCGCCGCACAACCGCGGCCTCGACATCGACGGCCGCGTGAAGCAGGAGCCAACGTCCCCCAATCGCCTCTGCCACGCGAAAGATGAGCCACCGTCGCCCCTGTCGCACAAAATGTATGCGCAGGTCGATGGGTCCTCCTCGCCCCCACGACGCCACCGCCGCCCGACAAGGGAGGAGTTGGCGCATGCGATCGCCAAGGCGTGTGGCTGCATACTCCACTAACTCGGAGGCGGCGCTTACGGTGGTGCCTCCGGTTCTCGGGCCGTGGTGTCCGAGGCCGAGCGCGCGGCGCGGCAGCGGGGGAGGTATGACCAACGTAATGTTGGTCGCCACTTCTCGTTCGCCAGGACAGATGAGTGGCCTGAATGGGTCCGCAACGACCCAGAGCTCGCCGCGGCGTGGGTGCTAGACCGCTCCGTCACCACCGCCGAGACGGTCGCCAGGCGCTGCTGCCGCTGCCTTTACGGTGAGCTTGCCAAGATCGGTGAGGAGTGGTCGCTTAATGACTGCTCTACCAATGTCGGCTAGGGCCCTTCGCACGGTGCAATAGGAGGTGGAGCGGCTCCTCCGCGATCGTCAGGCAGCAGCCGGACAAGCCTTCCGTGGCCCTCCGACATCCTTGTGTTGCTGGAGGGGCGACTACGATGACGACGACGGCATAGACGCCAATGGTGGTGCGGCAGGACAGGGCGGCCATTCTTACGAGGTGGTCGTCCGATATAGGGTTTAGTGTTTTATTTAGTTTTTAGTTAAGCAGTCTAAATATCGTCCGTCAATATAAGTTATATCCGAACTTGAACGAAATCCGCCAGTTTTGAAAGCATTCCGTCCGGTTAGTTACAGACATCAGCTTTGGTAGTAGGATTGATCATTAAGAAGTATAAACTGGAGTATTTATTGGTGTCATTGGTGACGGTACCCGCCAGCTTTCGTAGTTAGTAGGATTGATCATTAAGAAGACTACACAAAGCATAAGGATCAATCCTAACTAGACATACCTTGTACAACAAACCACGCACACACGACACGCCTAGCCTAGGTACAAGCACGTACATAACACGTACAGACAAGTCTATCGTTTAACACCGGTCAGTGGTGGGCTATACTACTGATGGGTTTCCTTTTCCAATCAGTAGAATTGTTTTTACGTAGTGGTGATTAATTTTTTGATAGACTGCGTTCTTCATTGCACATCTCAACTTGATCATAGCTACCCGTCCCATTTTTCCAACCTTTAACGCCCTTGAAAATATTGTAGGTACTTGATCATCATTGATGATATGTGGCGTGAAGAACCATGGAAACTCATCAAGGGTGTTCTTTTTGAAAACAAACTTGGCAGTAAAGTAATCACAACAACTCGCAATATTGATATTGCTAGGTCATGTTGCTCTTGTGGGGAATTCGATGGTATCGTTCATGAACTGCAACCTCTTTCTGATGGTGACTCTCAAAAACTATTCTATTACAAAATATTCTCTAAGGATGGATGCCCTACCGAATTCGAGGTTGTATCACGGAAAATATTAGACAAGTGCAATGGCTGGCCGTTAGGTATCATTGCCATAGCTAGCCTCCTTGCAAACAAACCGACACAAACTGAAGATCAATGGTGGAGTGTATACAACTCGATTAGTACTGGCCTGGAAAATAATCCTGGTGTGAAGGACATGAGGTTGATATTATCACTTAGCTACCGTGATATGCCTTCCCAACTAAGATCTTGTCTTTTGTACCTAAGCATATTTCTGGAGAATCATATAATTGGGAGAGATGACTTGATACACCGATGGATGGCTGAAGATTTAGTCCATGGATATGAATTAGGGGATGAGTACTTCAACCAGCTTATTCAAAGGAGTATGGTCCAACCCATAGATGTTGATGCGTTTGGGAGGGCGCATGCTTGTCAAATGCATAGTTTGGTACTTGAGTTTGTTACTTCCTTGTCAGCTCAAGAAAACTTCGTCACTATATGTAATGGCAAGCAGCCTTCTCCGCCTCTGGAAGACAACATTCATCGGCTATCCCTCCGTAACATCAATGGAAAGAATTGCATACTCAAGTCTACCAAGATGTTGCCGCATGTGAGGACACTTGTTGTCTCCTCCTGTGCTATTAATTCAATGCCATCCCTCTCCATATTTCCCGTTGTACGTGTCTTGGAATTAGAAGAGTGCTCTACACGTAACATTAAGAGTCTGGGTAATTTGGTTCACTTGAGATATCTGAGGCTAAGCCAGGATTATTACTATGGTTGGTGCATTAAGCTTCCAGAAGCAATAGGAAATCTGCGGCTTTTGCAGACACTGGATATCAAGGAGGCCGTAATAGAAGAACTACCATCCACTATGGTTCAGCTTAGACAAGTGAGGGTGCTAGAGATTTCAGTCTATAATTGGGACAAGAAATGTGAGAAGCGTTTTCTATTGTTCTTGTGCAATCAGAAGGAACTTGAGGTTTTTGTTATTTTTGCTCCAGATTCGTCCCTGGATTTCATGTTGCTGGCAGATTTGGTCCCTTCACACCTCCGAAGATTTGAAGCAAGTTCCCATGACAAGACTGAACATATATTCAGAGAAGGGTCCGTATGGGAAAACTTCAGCCCATTCTCGAAACTGCCGGGGTGGATAAATTCATCATACTGCAGCCACCTCTCTGACATATCCATCATGGTGCGGAGACTAGGGCAGGAAGATCTCGAAATTCTTGCAGACTTGCACATACTTCATTCGTTGGATCTCGAAGTGGTAGAAACCACTGGGAAAAGGCTGGAGATCAACGGATGTGTTGGTACTAATACGAGTACTGGCCATGAATTCCGGTGTCTAGAGAAGCTCATCTTTGCAAGCCGTGTTGTGAGGCTGGTGTTCAGACCAGGAGCAATGAAGAAGCTTCAGAAGCTTTATCTTTGCTTTGATGTTGCAGAGACAAAAGATGCTCAAAGTGATTTCGATTTGGGCTTGGAGAATCTCTCATCCCTGAAGACTGTCAAGGTTGAAATGGACTGCCGCTGTGCCAGGCTCTCGGAGGTAGAGGATGCAGAAGCTGCATTGTGTAAAGCAACAGGACAAAATCCTCCCAACTGTCCTACTCTTGATTTGAAGAGGCATTTCGAAGATGAAATGCTTTCAGATCAAGAGGAACACATCTCTGAGGAGCTGCCAGCAAAGAAGGAAGAAGATGTACTGAGTTCCCTTAATTTTAATTTTTTGCATCGTGTGTGTTGCTTTGTTTATATTCTCCTTCTCTAATCTCTTGTTTATGTGCTCAGGCTCTACTTTCCAGGGTTGAGCCGTTTGGTGGAACAGGAGGGAGGGCTCGTGACATCAAGGTGGCACCCCACCGATTGGAAAATGTGATAATTCACAGTGGCGACATTGTAGATTCTCTCGCCTTTTCATACACCGATCATGGTAGGCAGCAGCGCACTGCGGGTCCGTGGGGTGGACATGGTGGGGGAGTTTCAAATGTAAGTGGGTTACAAGCCTTATTTATCCCTTCTTCATGCATGGGTGTTTATGATGATACCTCCTCAGTCCTCATACAAGCCTTAATTAATTATTCAATATGTCTTGAATATTGTGTTTATTGTCTTGCAGATTAATCTTGGTCCTAATGAGTATCTCATGAATGTTTCTGGAACAATTGGTTCATTTTATGGAGTAGCCAGCTGTGTAACATCGCTTACCTTTGTCACAAATTTTGCTTGCTATGGACCTTTTGGAAAAGGTGGAGGAGTTCCATTCGACGCCCTTCCAGTGCAGAGCAATAGTAGCATTGTTGGTTTCTTTGGTCGCGCAGGGGGCTCTCTTGATGCAATTGGTTTCTACGTTCGACCCTTGTGACTGCAGCTAGCTTGTTGCATGCTATTTTAGTGTGAGTGATCCTTGTCGCCTTCTCACGGGAATCTACAAGAAATAGTAGTGTGTCTTATTTTCTCTGTGCATAATTACTCAAATCTGTTGTGGAAGTTGACGTTCTTCTCTTGCAATATTATTCAGGTAAGTTGCTGGGAGCGCTACAGAAATATATGCAATACTGCAATTCTTCAGAATATGGTCCTGTGAGCTCTAACATGAGCTATACTTTGTTCTTAAAAAATAAATAGATAGGGGCTTCCTGCTGCTTATCCAAACAAAGAAAGAAAAAAACGTTAAACTTTCTTTTGTGTGCATACCAAGTCTATACTTACCTTCAGCTTGACGATTGAGGAGCTATGATTTTTTGTTTGTAAGTGATTGTTGTTATCTTATCTATGTTCCCTCTAGGTTGTCAGGTAGTACAACTTTAGAGGTTTGACTGTTAACTGTTCTTTTTGTTTTTGGGTATGTAATAATTATGGCATGTAAGGTTTGACAAAGACCGTTATTTACTTCTATTTTTAATAATATAATAGAAAAATGGGGCTGGGATTTTCCCTGTCCCGCAAAAAAAAAAGATGGTGGCAGCAATTTCATGGAACAACTATCCATGCAATGAACATGATCTATAGGTTGCAGGTGCTAGGATAACGTATGTGTGCAATCCCGGGAGTAGCCACACCTTATCGTACCTTACCATCTACTGCTTCAAGTAACTTGCTAATTTATTCCGTTCTGGCACCTTACAAGTTCCTATATCATCCTTTGGGTTTGCTTCATCGGCTTGGCATTCTATTGTTGGAAATATGAGCATATTACTATGAGATTTAATCCGAATCAATAAAAGATAAATCATGACATCAATACCAGAGATTAAACTAATCATGCGAACTAGCGGGCGATGCTATCTTGCGGTCGCGCGCGGCAACGCTTGATTTCCGACAGGGTTAGCTTTCCCAATTTGGAATGTAAGCGCTGCTTTTT
>NC_041386.1:731046522-731081563 GCF_002162155.2 Triticum dicoccoides
GAGAGATTAGTAGGAATTGGGTGGGTCAGAACCCTGCATGCGCGTACCATATTTACCTCAACCTTATCCCTGTGGTGGGCCCCTTACTAGAAAAGCTTGTCGGCTGAGCACTCCATCTTGGCGCATTCGCTCGTTGGAGCGCGCGAACGTGAAAGAGCTTCTTCCCGAACAAGCATAATAGATGAACGGATCACATCTAGGGCGCATACTAGAAACATGAATTTTACCACGATCTCGAACAGGAAGGATAGAGTCACATACGGTGCAGCGGGAGCAGCACCGCCGGCGTTGATGTTGTCACCCATGTCGTCGAGGATGAGGTTGCCGAGGTCGAGGAAGAAGTCGTCGCTGCCAGCAGTCGCACGAGTGCGCTCCCCAAAAACCTGATCGCCCCTCTCCTGTACAGGATCACGAGAGGCGGGGTTCCGGAGGCCTGCTGTCCCTTCTCCCGGTGCACGCCGAAAGGAGGGATGAAGAAGATTTGCTTGGCGGCGCAATGATCTAGGACGGTGGTGAGAAACCATACGAAGCGGCGGCGGCTAGCCAGGGTAGACGTCTGCCTGACTATATAGTGTAGGCCGGGTAGGTTGTGAGAGTAAACCCCACGTCCATGTCGTCACGATCCAAAAGAATCGGAAATGGTTAAGTAATTAACACATCCGTTAATCTATATCTATCTATCTATCTATCTATCTATCTATACCTATACTAATTACAGACTCCCTAAAAATTACCACATTAATTAGATTTTACGGGCCACTCATCTGGTGGGACCACATTATAACGGTGTAGATTAACTCATGTAATGCTCACACACAAAAAAAACTCAATTCGTTCAGAAAATAAATAAAATCCAGCTGTTAGACGGAGAATTGGTTGGTCCGGCCCCATGTTAAATTGTTTGTCAAAAAACCTAACTCTCCGTTTATTATAAGAAGAACAGAAATAATGTTTAAAAAATAGAAATAAGGAGCGGCTCAGGCTACGGGGGACCGTGGTATAAAAATTGGTTCGCAAAATAGAAGCCAACGCCGGCTCAAACTCTCATTTAAAAAAGAGGCTATCTTGGTAAGGAGCGGCTCAGGCTACGGGGCCGGTGGTATAAAAATTGGTTCGCAAAATAGAAGCCAACACCGGCTCAAACTCTCATTTAAAAAAGAGTCTATCTTGGTTACGTTTCTTTTTTATAGTATATCTCACCATCGCATCTTATAGGCTGACTAACCGCAGTACAAACCTGTCCTTTTTCGCCATAGCTATGACCGCATCACTTCAATCTTGATCGAGGCCTCCGTTCCTTACTGCTGATGCATGTAATTTGATTGAGCAGTCAAAGTTCTCCTTCAGCATTCCAGTGTGTATTAGCTTGATTTCTCCTGGGTCGATCAAAATTGCAGATAGTTCTCATCAATTATAATTCCGTTCTCATACCCAATCTTCCAACGCCTGACTTGCCGAGTGCTTTCCGGCGATGTAAGCAGGTCACAAGTAGGTATGCTGTGATCTACTCCGAGTGCTTTCCGGAGTATTTGCTAGAGTTAAGACATCATGTTCGCGGCCGCAATGCTTAACCAAGTGCATGCTCGATTAGGTGGTTGTTCATGTACGTATATATGCTCAAGTTGAGCTCCGTGTATAATCGGAACGGAAGGATTGAACATCGTTCACATGTAGAAACTGCAGTTGCAAAAAAGAAAAAAAAAACAAGAACTTGATTCCATCAGTTGTATCTGATGAGCATGTGCTGGATCATAGAAGAAATTATTGTTGTGCCTACGATATGTATGTACGGACACATCCAGCTGAATTCTGTTTGCGAAGTTAGCATCGTATTGGCACATCTAGCCAGAACCTTCTTGAGAAGTTAGTTTCGCTATGTATGTGCCTATGCGTTCGTTCCATATGAGTCGCAACTCGCAGCCTGTGTCGACGACTCCAATCATGTTTCCTTCTCTCTTTATAACTAATGTCGTCTCTGATGGTCATCTCCAGGTTTTCCCGATGGAACCCGAGATGCATGGCACCACTGCGTATATACCTGGAGTATATCGAACAGATCGACTTTCACAATAGACTGTCTTTTGTTACCTACAGTCTTACAGCTTAATTTTTGCTAAATGTGTGTGTTGAAATTTCGACAAGACGATGCAGAAAGTTCATTGCAAATAGGCTGTATCACGACTTGAGACCTTGATACGTAGACGTTCTTTATTTTAAAATTGCATCACATTTGTGTTCCCGGCGGGTGGTCTCAATGCTCACACAACGAAAACGCATTTGAATGTCGTCAATCCTAAGGCGTCTCTCTCTCTCTCTCTCTCTCTCACACACACACACACACACACACACACACACACACACACACACGAGCGCACGCTCGCACGCACACAATCAT
Organism: Triticum dicoccoides; assembly: GCF_002162155.2. NCBI lineage: Eukaryota > Viridiplantae > Streptophyta > Magnoliopsida > Poales > Poaceae > Triticum > Triticum dicoccoides. Next base: position 731,048,918 of record NC_041386.1, read on the forward strand.
TGAGAATAAGATGAGAAAAATGTTGTTTTTTCCCGTGAGGTTTTTTAGAGTTGTGCATGCGTGGTTATCAATATTTTTTCCCTCTCAATCTGGTTTTAATGTGTGTTTATTTGCAATTTAGATCGCCGCCAGTGCAGAAAAAAACCCAGACCGTGCACTATAGATTATGTTTGCATCCAAATTAATAGTTTAGAAATATTTAATAGCTAAAAGTAACAACATATTTGGATTCTACACATTTTTCTAATCAAATTTCATATATAATATGTTAAAATCGGAGTTACGATTTAAAAGATATGGATAATTTTGTTTTAGATAAACTGTGCATTGATTAACCGAAAGGTCAGGGGGTTTTCTGTTAAAACACAAAAAACGATTCGTATGACTTAAATATGTACGGTGGGTTGATTACCTAAAATCTCAGGGGGGTTTCTGAGAAAACTAAAAAACGGTTCGGTATGACTTAAAGATGGACTGCGGGTTGATTTCAATAAACTGCAGGGACTTTTTTGTAAATAAGGGTGACGGATGACAGAAACCGACCGTGCTTTATTATTATATATAGGTAAAGGTAAAGATATTACAGGAAAAAGCTATATATTGAAATCTGTGTTTTGAAGTATTAATATGAAAAAGAGTAAAACCTATCCTTTGGATCATATGAGTCATGGGCAATCGTAGCGTCGTCTAGGCGGCTGTCCGAGCTTGCCCATAGCACTATGCCTGATTGTTAGAGATCCTCATATTTCTATGAAGCTCAATGGCATCTAATTTTGTGAGCTCAGCAAGTTGATGTCAGCTAGGTCCTGCTAGGTAGTTTATCATGAATTACACCCATATTAGTTCATTTTGTATTTTAGTAGTTGGCTGTCTTTTGTTGATACTCATAAAAATATAAAGCAACTTTAGACGACTCAACTAAAGTCTAATAATCACATAGTTCTGCATTATGGGGATCTCACACACAACCCAGGATATTAACTACTGACTATTTTCTGTTATAACTCTTATATATATATATATATATATATATATATATATATATATATATATATATATATATATATATATATATAGTGGTAGGATGGATTTTCCCTATATATATATATATGTGTGTGTGTGTGTGTGTGTGTGTGTGTGTGTGTGTGTGTGTGTCCCACACCGTCTTGCACGTCAATTTTCATGTTTAATTGGTTACAGATCCACCATTGAATGTTATAAAAAATTAACCATTGATCTCCACATGATTGGATGTCGAATTAAACTTTTCTTACCATTACTATTCTCACGTGCACGCTCACTACCTATGAAGTTACACTCGATTGTTTTTTCACTCAATAGGCTTTGTACTAATGCAAAAATATTCATGGTTTTACTTTTACTGTTTGGTATGTCGTTCGGTGGTATAATTATTCCTTATTTGTTTCAGTTTTCTTCCCACTAATTTGTTTCTGATATATACTGACTAATTGGAGGCCCTCTACATATCATTACAGTATTTAGGCACACCATAATTTTAGGATTAGGGTTATATGAGCAATGAAGCTTACTCTTAGGAGATTACGCGTGACTGGAAATCAGTGTTCAACTAATTTTATTGTAAACAAGAAATATAGCACCTCTTTATTTCATAACATTCTAAAAGGGTGGCAAAGTAAAAAAATCTTGCATCCTACTCGAGCTAAACTAGCATTGTTTGCAGCATATGAAAAGCATGGCGTTGTTTGCAGGAGTGTAGAGTTACTAGAAATGTTTCTATAATGTGTAATGCCAATTAATCCTTATGAAAAAAATCTTTATAAAAACCCATAGTTTTTCCTTAATGTATATTCAATATAAATAACTTAAGTTTGATTGGATTCTTTTTGGCATATGCAAAAATAAGATGTGTGGTTTTACGAAGGCAGCAGAAATACGTCGGTGAAATATTTGTGATAAAAACCATACTTTTCTACATATACGTTTAGTATTTTGTCTTCATTATCCTATAACAGAATGGGAGCCCACATTAGTGCAATTCTTTTGCTCCCACGCTTTTAACAGCCAGAAAGTAGAAATAAATAAAATTCCTCTTTAATAAATTCCAGAAATTCCCGAATTTTCCCTACATGTAAATATACATTACATATCTGTGTGGATCTGAAATAGAAAGCAATAGATGAATGACATGCATCCATTGGACTATGACTGTAACATACAAATAAAAATATTTTCTAATAAAGTTTAAGGTTAGGGAGTACATGATTGTGAAATTTAAACATGCACTTTCTATGTTAGTTTTAACCAAGCTGAAAGGAGCCATTCAAGTTTCGACACAATATCATGATATATTTGTGCCACTCGGTTTTAGACATTGGATTTTGTGAACATAGAAGAATTTTACTCACTATTAATATAAAATGAAATATTTTTTGTGTTGGAAAATATGTTTCCCCTTTTTTATAGTACAAGGCATGTATCACCTAATAATTTAGAGCTCGATGAGACTCAATTATTGAATATACAGATGTTAATATACAGTGTGAGTAAAGATCAACCAACCAGTCCTAATGAGTATACCAATACAATATTAGAGTAGCATAATTGGTAAACCATACATGTATGTAAGTTATAAGGTCATAAGTTTATTAAAAATAATAGCTCCTTTTTGCCGGACACGACACACAATGTGCATTGTTGCATGCTATTAATTAGTTGCAATGATTTGAATTTGTATTATATTCATTATTTGAAATTTCATTTGTAACAAATATTGCATGTAATTAAAGGAAATAGAACTGGAAATCATATACATCTGTCTAAAGATAGGCTAGCCCGTGCGGATGCACGGGTTGACGACTAGTTATTAATTAATGACTCATTAATTTTTTTCCCGAGCAGCAAAAATATAGACAACGTGCATAGCTCTGTCCTCGGCTCAATCCCGCAACCCGCGGCGCGTCGTGACGAGGCGTGACGAGGCGAGCGAGGAGGAGGAGCGCGCATGTAGATCTCCTCTTCTCATGCTCATACAAGTGGTAGAAGAGCTCACCTTATAAAGAGGTGCAACTCTCTCTCAACTTTCGGGGTGGGACTAAACTTTAGTCTCACTCACTCCACTCACATGTGTGCATGAATGGGCCAAGAGAATTTCAGCATTTTAGTTGGACTTTGGGCCGAAGGCCTACTAGCAAAATTCCAGCAATCCCCCACAAAGTCTCATTGGCACATCTCATCATTTAGTTCCAAAACATCGTTTATATACCGGTGCTTAGTGGAGACTGTGAAGTTGAACTTCCACTCAGTGTTTTATTCTACACTAGATCATAACTTGAATAGTGAACTATGCCTTGAACTACAAGTTTTCCTCGAAAATAGTTTCACACAAATTCTTGACCGATACTGGGCTGCCGCAAGGCTTCCCCGCGGGTGGAGCGTATACGTCATACTCCAGGGCCTTTCATGAATTTATTAGAGAACGCCCAATTCTCACAGCTGCGACGTTAACAGTCAAATTCATATAGGTGTGTTCCTCAAGAGATTCTCTGCAGAACACATCTCTGCTTACTCAAAATAAGCCACTTGGAACACATTAAGATAAATACCAACCTGCCATGCAGATCAGGAGAGTATTCCATCTTCACGGAGTGGGATAATTAAAATAGGGATACTCTCCTCTCAGCTGACCAACAACTTATCTCCCACTTCTACTTCACGGGATCTCCGATCACATAGAGTGGGTTAGCACTATGGACAACTCATGCGGTGGGTCTCAAACTCATCTCCATTGATGCATTATCTATCACATTACGTGATAAACCCTTTGTGAAGGGATCTGCCAAGTTTTTCGTTGTTTGGATATAATCCAATGTAATAACTCCGGAGTTCCTCAAGTTTCTGACAGAGTTTACTCTCCTCTTCACATGCCTTGAGGACTTCATATTATCGTTAGAACTGTTTATCTTGACGATCACAGTTTGATTATCACAGTTCATTAGGATAGGGGGTATTGGTTTTTCAACCATAGGTAAGTGCATCAAGAGCTCACGAAGCCACTCTGCTTCAACAGTGGCAGTATCTAATGTTGTGAGTTCTGCTTCAACAGTGGCAGTATCTAATGTTGTGAGTTCTGCTTCCATAGTTGACCTCGTTAAGATGGTCTGCTTGCAAGACTTCCAGGAAACAGCGTCACCACCAAGTGTAAAAACATAACCACTTGTGGCCTTAATCTCATCAGCATCAGATATCCAGTTTGAGTCACTATAACCCTCCAGTACCCATGGATACCCGGTGTAGTGAATCCCATAGCTTGTGGTGCCTTTCAAATAGCGCATAACTCTCTCAAGCGCATGCCAATGGTCATCTCCCGGTTTTGACACAAACCGACTCATCTTGCTCACAGCAAAAGAGATGTCAGGCCTCGTGGCACTCGCCAAATACATAAGCGATCCAATAATTTGAGAATACCTCAATTGATCTCAAGCAATCCGTCGATTCTTTCGAAGCAACATACTAGCATCATATGGAGTTGGAGAAGGCGTGCGGTCGCTATACCCAAAACGACTCAAGATCTTTTCCACATAGTGAGATTGAAGCAGTGTGATCCCACCATTCTCATCTCTCAGCAGCTTTATGTTTAAGATAACATCAGAAACTCCTAGATCCTTCATCTCAAAGCAGCGAGATAAGAAATCCTTAACCTCCTTAATTAAATCAAGTTTGGTTCCAAAGATCAGTATGTCGTCGACATACAGACAAAGAATAACTCCTTTGCCCCCACCATGACAATAGTACACACACTTGTCACCATCGTTTACTACAAAGCCGGCAGCACTTAATGTTCTTTCGAACTTCTCATGCCACTCCTTAGGAGCTTGTTTAACGCCATATAAAGACTTTAATAACTTGCACACCTTTCCTTCCTGACCAGGTACTACAAAACCATCTGGCTGATCCATGTAAATTTCCTCCTTCAACTCTCCATTGAGGGAAGCCGTCTTAACGTCCATTTGATGAACAAGAAGACCATGTGAGGCAGCTAGTGATAGTAGCACCTGAATTGTGGTCAGTCTAGCCACGGGTGAGTAAGTATCAAAGAAGTCTTCACTTTCTTTCTGGGTATAACCCTTAGCCACAAGCCGTGCCTTGTACTTTTCAATCGTACCATCAGGTCTAAGCTTCATCTTGAACACCCACTTAAATCCTACAGGTTTGTACCCATAAGGACGGTCAGTGATCTCCCAGGTTCCGTTAGCTAAGATGGAATCCATCTCGCTACGTACGGCTTCCTTCCAGTAGTCAGCATCAGGAGATGCATAGGCTTCTGAAATAGTCCTGGGTGTGTCATCCACGAGGTACACAATGAAATCATCACCAAAGGACTTTGCAGTCCTCTGTCTCTTACTCCTCACAGGAGTTCCATTGTCACCCTCAACAGGATTCTCAACGTGTTCCATCGCAATGGCGGGTTCAGGAATTACAGCGAATTCCTCACTAGATGAAGTAGGTATCTCGTGATTTGATGAACTCGACATATCCTTCATAGGAAATATGTCCTCAAAGAAAGTTGCATCATTTGACTCCATAATCGTACCAACATGCATGTCGGATACCTCAGATTTTATTATCAAAAATCTATAGCCGATGCTATGAAAAGCGTAGCCTAGAAGAACACAATCCACGGTTTTTGGTCCAAGCTTGCACTTCTTGGGAATTGGTATATTGACTTCCGCCAAACAACCCCAAGTACGTAGGTAAGAGAGTTTCAATCTTTTCCTTTCCCATTCCTCAAATGGAGTCATGGTCTTATGCTTTGTGGGAACTCGGTTTAGGACATGACACGGAGTCATTAGCGCCTCCCCCCATCATTCCTTGGAGAGACCCGAAGTGTCTAACATGGTTTTAACCATATCAGTTAGAGTTCGGTTCTTTCTTTCGGCTACCCCATTTGACTGGGGTGAGTGGGGAGGCATCCTCTCATGGATTATACCATGTTCTGCACAAAACAAATCAAATTCATTGGAAAAATACTCTCCACCATGATCAGACCTAAGTCGTTTAATTTTTAGATCAAGTTGGTTCTCTGCTTCAGCTTTATAGTTTTTGAAGAAAGTTAAAGCCTCATCTTTTGATTTCAAAAGATACACGTAACAATATCTAGTGGAATCATCAATCAACGTCATGAAGTATCTATTTCCACCTTTTGTCAACACGTCATTCATCTCACAAAGATCAAAATGTATAAGCTCTAGTGGCGCCAAGTCTCTTGCTTCTGCAGTCTTATGGGACTTGTGAGGTTGCTTAGCTTGCACACATACTTGGCACTTGGAGCCTTTGGCAGTAGAGATTTTTGGAATTAAATTCATATTGGCTAGCCGCGTCATGCAACCAAAATTAATGTAACAACGTCGTGAATCCCAAGTATCAGACTCATTATTGTGGCAAACATTATTAATAACTTTAGTGCAAATATCTGACAAAGACATGTGGAGCAAGCCTCCGCTCTCATAGACTTTTCCAAAAAATTGTCTATATTTAGAAATTACAACTTTATTAGATTCGAAAACCAACTTAAAACCATCTTGACATAAACGGGAACCGCTAACTAGATTTTTATTGATGGACGGCACATGATGAACACTCTTCAGACGCACGGTCTTCCCCTAAGTAAACTTCAGATTGACCGTACCAACACCTCGAACGATGGCATGTGACCCATTCCCCATCAGCACGGGAGAAGTCCCTATTACCTGGTAAGAAGAAAACATGGAGGCATCAGCACAAACATGTACATTGGCATCGGTGTCAATTAACCAATCAGGAGGTTGAAATACTGAAAGGATGGTAGGAAGAATACCATACCCAGATTCCTTCATATCAGTATCACCGATGACAACATTAGCGGACTTGCCGCTCTTCTCATGTTCGTGCTCCTCAAAGTGGTTAGGACACTTCGGAGCCCAGTGATTAGGATCACCACAGACATGGCAAAGTCCCTTCCCTTTCTCATGAGAATTCTTCTTGAAGTTGGTAGAATGTGACGGCTTGTTCTTTGTATCAAACTTGCCTTTACCCTGAGTTTTCTTCTTGTTGTTTTTGAACTTGTTGGGCAGGAAGTTCTTCTTCTATACCATGTGGGGCACTAGAAGCTCCCTCAGCAACTCGAGCACGTGTGTCCTTTGCTCTCGCCTTCTCTTCAACATCAAGAGTACCAATGAGATCCGCAACGGAAAACTCCTATCTCTTGTGTTCCAGGGAAGTAGCAAAGTTGTTCCACGAAGGTGGAAGCTTGGCAATGATGCCTCCGGAAACACACACTTGAAGTAATCAATTTCTTTTGCGAGCGACTGTATCTCATGAGCCTGCTGTACAACAGAGCGCTCGTCGGTCATCTTGTAGTCATAGAATTGCTCCATGACATACAACTCGCTGCCGGCGTCCGAGGCATCAAACTTGTCCTCGAGCACAGCCCACATGTCCTTGCCATTGTCAAAGGACATATATGAATCCACAATGGAGTCATCAGGAACACTCAAAAGAGCGTCTTTAAAGAGAGTATCGATCTTCTCAAAAGCTTCCAGCTGTGCTGGATTAAGATCGCCCTCAGGCTTGGCCTTGGTGGCGTCATAGCAGCCCATGGTCTGGAACCAGTAGACTGCTCCCGTGCGCCACCTCTTATATTGCGCCCCCTTAAAGGCAGGCGGCTTCAGATGCGCAGTAAAATCACTCGGATTGAATCGCCTATAATCTGGTTTTTGGATTGTTGAAAATATGAGCAAAATACTAAAAGATTTAATCCAAATGAACGAAAAATAAATCATGACAGCAATAGCAGAGATTAAACTAATCATGCGAGCTAGCATAGTAGATGAACAGATCACATCTAGGGCACATACTAGAAACATAAATTCTATCACGATCTCGAACAGGAAGGATAGAGTCACATACGATGCAGCGGGAGTAGCACCGCCAGCATTGACGTTGTCGTCCATGTCGTCGAGGATGAGGTTGCCGAGGTCGGGGAAGAATTCGTCATTCGCGAAATCGTCGCTGCCAGCAGTCACGCGAGTATGCTCCCCAAAAACCTGATCGCCCATCTCCCGTACAGGATCAAGAGAGGCGGGGTTCCGAAGGCCTGCTGTCCCTTTTCCCGGTGCATGCCGAAAGGAGGGATGAAGAAGACTTGCTTGGCGGCGCAATGATCTAGAACGATGGTGAGAAACCATACGAAGCGGTGGCGGCTAGGATAGACGTCTGCCTGACTATATAGTGCTGACCGGGTAGGTCGTGGGAGTAAACCCCACGTCTGAGTCGTCACGATCCAAAAGAATCGGAAACGGTTCAGTAATTAATGCATCCATTAATTATTAATTAATGACTCATTAACTTTTTTCCCGAGCAGCAAAAATATAGTATTGGAAAAGTCATTATTGTTGGTATTGGAAAAGTCACACAATTTAGTATTGTCTTGAGCCATCGTGACAAACGATCCAACACACAAGCACACAAGAAGAAAGGACGAAAAGAGATGAACGGAAAAAGAGGGCGGATAAAACAGCAAAGGTGAAGTGGGGGAGAGCAAAACGAGAGGCAAATGGCAAATAATGTAATGCAAGGGATAAGATTTTGTGATGGGTACTTGGTATGTCTTGACTTGTGCATAAGCCTCCCCTGCAACGGCGCCAGAAATCCTTCTTGCTACCTCTTGAGCATGTGTTGGTTTTCCCTTGAAGAGGAAAGGGTGATGCAGCAAAGTACCGTAAGTACTTCCCTCAGTTTTTGAGAACCAAGGTATCAATCCAGTAGGAGGTTACAAGCAAGTCGCCTCGCACCTACACAAACAAATAAGAACCATTCAACCAACGCGATAAAAGGGTTGTCAATCCCTTCACGGCCACTTGCAAAAGTGAGATCTGATAGAGATAATAAGATAAATAATTTTGGTATTTTTATGATATAGATTGGAAAGTAAAGATTGCCAAACAAACGGAAGCAGAAATGGCAAATTGATAGAAAAATAATATGATGGAAGATAGACCCGGGGGCCATAGGTTTCACTAGTGGCTTCTCACAATATAGCATAATTTACGGTGGGTGAACAAATTACTGTCGAGCAATTGATAGAAAAGCGAATAATTATGAGAATATCTAGGCATGACCATGTATATAGGCATCCCGTCCGCGACAAGTAGACCGAAACGATTTTGTACCTACTACTATTACTCCACACATCGACCGCTATCCAGCATGCATCTAGAGTATTAAGTTCATAAGAACAGAGTAACGCATTAGGCAAGATGACATGATGTAGAGGGATAAACTCGAGCAATATGATACAAACCCCATCTTTTTATCCTCGATGGCAACAATACAATACGTGCCTTGCTGCCCCTGCTATCATTAGGAAAGGACACCGCAAGATTAAACCCAAAGCTAAGCACTTCTCCCACTGCAAGAAATATCAATCTAGTAGGCCAAACTAAACCAATAATTCAGAGAGACTTGCAAAGATAACAAATCATACATATAAGAATTCAGAGGAGAACCAAATATTATTCATGGATAATCTTGATCATAAACCCACAATTCATCGGATCTCGACAAACACACTGCAAAAAGAATTACACTGAATAGATCTTCAAGAGAATCGAGGAGAACTTTGTATTGAGATCCAAAGAGAAAGAAGAAGCCATCTAGCTAACAACTATGGACCCGAAGGTCTATGGTAAACTAATCGCACATCATCGGAGAGGCTATGGTGTTGATGTAGAAGCCCTCCGTGATCGATTCCCCCTTCGGCAGAGCGCCAGAAAAGGCCCCAAGATGGGATCTCACGGGTAAAGAAGGTTGCGCCGATGGAAATAGGTTTTCGTGGTGCTCTCTGATGTTTTCAGGGTATATGAGTATATATAGGCGAAGGAAGTAGGTCCGTGGAGCCATGAGGGGCCCACGAGGGTGGGGGGCGCGCCCTCCTGCCTCGTGGCTTCCTTGTTTCTTCCTTGACGTCCACTCCAAGTCTCCTGGATTGTGTTTGTTCCAAAAATAACTCTCCCGGAGGTTTCATTCCGTTTGGACTCCGTTTGATATTCCTTTTCTGCGAAACACTGAAATAGGCAAAAAAACAGCAATTTGCACTGGGCCTTGGGTTAATAAGTTAGTCCCGAAAATAGTATAAAAGTGCATAGTAAAGCCCATTAAACATCAAAAACAGATAATATAATAGCAGGGAACAATTAAAAATTATAGATATGTTGGAGACATATCAACCCACACTTATTATACGAACCATACCTGCTAATGAAGTTGTCGATGATGATATGCTTTCTGATCCCAGCTCCTTTCATCGCCAAGATTTCAGCTATCTGGTGATCTCCCATAACTCTATGCGACCGTAGAAATACCACCTCATCTGCTCTAGCTAACAAATGTTTGTGATCATCCATAAAAGCTACCACGAACCAATCTCCACGTCCTTTTTCCAACTTCATGACTAAATGTGCGCCACACTCGCAATAAGTCTTAGGTCTTAGCCTACGGGTACAACACTCCGGGTTTAAAAATTTACTCAGTCCTTTTCCTGCCCTCGAGCAAATGTACCGCCTATACCGGATAGTGGTTGAAAGACCTTTTCCTCGTTTCACCTTATCTTTTCTGATACTAAATCCACGGTCTTTGGCGTAGTTATTGTAGAATGTGTAAGCCTCCCATTGTGACGCAAAGGTCATACCCATACCCATAACCTTCAACTGTGTCTCCAGAAAAGTTAAAGTTTTGAGATCTAATAGAGGTGGTGAGTATTATGGGAGGTACACTGAAGATGGACAATGTCCAGGTTCATTTGTGAAGTTCCTTGAGGAGCGTGGTATTTGTGCTCAATACACAATGCCTGGTACGCCTCAACAAAATGGCTTGGCCGAAAGGAGAAATCGTACTCTTATGGAGATGGTTAGAAGTATGCTAAGTTTTAGTTCTATACCTTTATCCTTGTGGATGCATGCATTGAGAACTGGAGCATATTTACTAAACAAGTTCCTAGTAAGTCAGTTCCTAAAACACCTTATGAACTGTGCACAAATAGGAAACCTAGTTTAAGGCATCTCCATGTGTGGGGTTGCCCTGCAAAAGTAAGGATATACAATACACATGAAAAGAATCATGATGCAAGAACCATTAGTGGTAATTTCATCGGCTATCCAGAACGATCTAAAGGATATAGATTGTATTGTCCTAACCATAGTATGAGAATAGTTGAGTCGGAAAATGCACGGTTCATTGAGAATGGTCAATCTAGTGGGAGTGATATTCCATGAAATGTGGACATTAAGGAAATTCGTGTGGAAAATCATGAAATTATTAAGACCCTTGAGATTGTGCCAACTCAAGAACCGACTAGCAATATTCAACTGAATGAAATCGTTCAACTAGAGGAGTCCGCATTACCCAGATCTACAAGAGAAAGAAAGTCCGGTATTTCTGATGCTTATGTGGTGTACTTAGTAGAAAATGAAAGTGACTTGAGTATTGATAAAGATCCTGTCTCATATAAGGAAGCCATGGAATGTAGTGATTCTAAAAAATGGTTTAATGCAATGAAAGAAGAGTTGAAATCGATGGATGACAACAATGTCTGGGAATTGACTGAAATGCCAAAAGGATTGAAACAAGTCAGGTGTAAATGGGTTTTCAAAACCAAACGCGACTCAAAAGGCAATGCTTGGTCGATTCATTCCCATAGCAAACAAGGATGACCACAGTTTAATGTATGCCTCAACATGTACTCGACCAGATATTAGTTTTGCTGTGGAAATGCTTGGTCGATATAAAAGTAATCCCGGATTGGATCACTGGAAAGCTGCAAAGAAAGTTCTTCGGTATTTACAAGGAACCAAAGACTATGTGCTGACATACAGGACATCGAGTAATCTTGAAGTGTTAGGCTATTCTGATTCGGACTATGCCGGATGTGTGGACTCAAGAAAATCTACATTTGGCTATGTATTTTTATTGGCTGGAGGAGCGGTTTCCTGGAAGAGTGTGAAGCAGACTGTCATTGCTACTTCGACTATGGAAGCTGAATTTGTGGCATGCTTTGAGGCCACAATTCAAGCATTATGGTTGCGGAATTTCATATCAAGGTTCGGTCTTATTGAAAGCATATCAAGACCTTTACTGATTTATTGTGATAATTCTGCGGCCATGTTCTTCTCCAAGAATGACAAGTATTCGAAAGGTGCGAAACATATGGATTTAAAGTACTTGTCAGTCAAAGATGAAGTGCAAAAACAAAAGGTGTCAATTGAGCATATATGGTCGCGGATCCATTGACGAAAGGTTTGCCGCCCAAGACATTTAATGGCCATGTTATTAGGATGGGCGTCATTAGCAAGTCCTTGTTAGTATAATATGTATGTATATACATGGATAGTGCTTGTAAAAGTTATGACACTATGAATTAAATAAAAGTTCGCATTTGTGCTTCTTTATTCTCATTATGGTGTATACAATAATTATTTGTAGAATAATATTAAAGTGAAAGAAATAATTTCTATTATTAAAGATATGTGATTTGAGTCATCTGTGATACATGGAAGGAATCTTGTTGTTCTAGACTGGTGACCGCCATGATCCCTATGATTTAATTTCATCTTAGCGATGACCTGATAAATTCACAGTATAGTGTGCACCTAAAAGTTTCAAGTGAATCTTCAAGTCTTTACATCGGCTAAGTGGGAGAATGTAAGAATACTTTATGTAGCCAATGTAAATTACAGTGAGATTTTAATTAAGAGTTCTAGTGTGATGGTTGCTAGAAATAATAGATTAAAATCTGGGTTTCAACTCCCTCTTTTCTCCCTCTGTTAATCTTCACAATTGATGTATATGTCAAAGCAAACTATGTGGTGTGTATATACATGCTGGTTATATACACAGTGCTTTGCATGCAAATGTATGTTTGTATGTGTGTATGGCGAAGTCACGTTCCTAGTGCATGGACGTGTACTAGTGCTCATGCATGCATAGATGGCTGGCCAATCAGAAGCGATTGCATGGATCGTTGTGTTAGTGCACATGCGTTAATGCACGTGTAACCAGCCGACGGTTGATGCATGCACGCGTGCACTCGTACGTGCAGTTGAGGCAGCGGGAGGCATCGTTTCATCTCGGAGACGTATCGCTCGCAGCGGATGCATTGGTTGACCAGGAGGCGCCCGTTTGCTGAACCGACGGCTGCGTTGTTCGCTCAAGAGACACGTCCGCGGGGACGCTATAAAAGGGCCATGCTCCTACCATTTGTTGTAACTTCAGTTCGGGCAATTTACTCCATATTACACAGCGGCAACGTAGAAATCATAAGGCTCCATGATGGAACAAGGTACACTCGGATCATAATTTCGAGGCTCACAATCTCGCCAAATTTACTCGTAGTCCTAGTTTTCTTTCCAGCTGTTTTGTGCATGAGCGTAGAAATCATAATTTTGAGGCTCACAATCTTGCCAAATTTGCTTGTAATTTAGGCATAGGTAGACATGTTTGGTTGGGTGTCCCTCATGACCCAAATCTTGTACCTATGAACATCATTGCGAATCATTAAAGTCGGCGAGATTTCTCAAAAAAAAAAGTTGGGGCAATTTACTCCATATTACACAGAGGCAACGCTGCTGCATCAGAGCGACACATACACACAGAAAGGTCAGTTCTTCATCCATTGGAGGAACACGTGAAGTCAAGAGGCGGAGAAAAGAAAGACACACGACGACGACGGTGTCAACTCTTAAGGCTTCATGATGGAACAAGGTACACTCGGATCATAAATAGAAAAATCTCATTGTGTGTTTTCTTGAATCACTAGTATTGCAAAAGTTCCGCACTCAAAGAAATTTTCTTACAGCTCTGCCATTCACCCAAGCGGCAAGCATCCTGAGTTCCCAGAATAAATACATTCACTGTAATTTATTTTTCTTTTTATTGATTTTCGTAACTGTGAGTTCAATCGCATCGGCTTTGCTATAAGGTCAGACAGTTTTTTTTTTGTAATAAGGAATTTGTGTTACTCAGCGACAAAATTACAGTCGATGCGACATAGCTGCTCCAAATCCACTGACCAGTAGTGTAGCCAGATAGCAGTACAACATTTCAGGGCGACCAAAGTTTACCATGAAATCACTCGCTACATTTTGACTGCAACCAAAGTTCAGCCACACGCATGGATCATCCTAGAAAACACGTGGGTTTTATATGGGATGTTATTGATTTTTGAAGCCTTTTAACCTCCATGAACAATTTTTACTGGTTAAACATGTTCCAGTCCATCTAGGTCGACATGGATCGCCCGGGACCACTGCCCGATCGACATGGTTTGTAACGGCCAGAAACTGTGGCAGAGGTACACATGCACATTTTCTTATCCGTTGTGTTCAATGACAGAATGGTGGAGCTTCGCACAGGGCGCCGAACTAGCGGTCCGGCCCATTCGCATTCCCTCGCTGGTAGTGAAGCCCACGGCGCATGACACATGACTGTGTGTTGCTGGAGTTGATGATTTTTTTTTTAAATAATGAGCGCGCAAACTTTTTAAGAACCAACTCGTACGTATCCGGTGGAATACATGATCTTCGGTGTCTACTAATGCAGCGCATTATATAAAAACAATGAGCGGCGCGCGATCTAAATTCTTTTTGGAATTTCCCACGTGATTTTTTATTTTAAAAGAAAACATTTATTGAAAAAAGATTTGAAACTTGTGAAGACATTTCTAAAAAATTCTAATTTACTTGAATACGTAAAGAATTTTTTGGAAAACTTTTAGAAAAATCTTGAATAATTCGTTAAAAAGGGGGCATTTTTGAAAAAAATTGAAAACGCATTTTTTTAACACTTGCACATTTTATAAAAGAGGAACATTTTTTAAAGTCGGGACAAAATTTTAGAAAACATTATTTTCATCAGTGAACAATTTTTGCTAGTCTAAATAAAACTTGTAAAAGTCGATTTTTTTCAATTTTGCGAACATTTTTTGAAATCAAAAACATTTTTAGACTTTCTGAACAAAACTAATGGACACTGGAAAATTGTTTGAACATCTTGAAAATTCTAAAAAATCCAAAATTTGGGAACAAAATTTGGAACAGAGATTTGGTTTTGAAGTTTTGAACAACTTGTGAAAGCACAAACGTATTTTGAATTTACTAAAATTTTAGAAAACAAGTTCATTTTTCGAAAAAAATAAACTTGAAAAGGGGAGAAAACAAAAAGAAACAGAAATAAGAAAAAGGGACAGAAAAGAAAACAAGAAACAGGAAAAAAGAAAAAACTTCTAAGAAAAAGAAAAAATACAAAAAAAGGAAAAGATAGTTCAAAAACCTCCTAGAAGGTTCCCAATATCAGGATAAACTGGCTCCCAAAATCGTGATCACTGCAATGCTTAACGGTCTGGTCCATCCCAAACGCTCGTCGATCTCACCTGCACAGCCCTGACAAATTGCCGCAACAAGCAACAAATAGGTTTTCGTATGTCTTGCTCGTACCAAATCCTAATAGGAATTGCCTACGAGCGTAAGACTATGGGCCGGGCATTAGCCTTGTCGCTCGATGTTTTTCCCTCCTCCACTAGGGCTATGTCTCACGAAATCTCTAGTTAAGGGTTACCTCTTGCAAAGGTCACTACCGACCTTCTTAGGTGTTTACAAGTGGCGCACATGTGCATCACTTGTCGCAACCAGGGAGTTTTTTATAGATACTTTATTCCAAAAAATTCATCTATTGAACTATGCGTCCAAATACCGAACCATTATTATCATTGAGTTCAACCAACTTTTTTTCAGCAAAAGAATGGAAACTATAAAAAACAGATATAAAAAAAGAACACTGAAATTTGAGAAATGGGCAACCGAAAAAAGGGGAAAAATTGGAGCTCGAAATCATGATTGATTCTTTTTACTTTTTTTGCTGTGCTTTCCTTGTTTGAGGGCGAGCATTGGCTCTGCTTCTCGCGTAAGCACAGCGTGTGCTTTTCTCTTTTCTTGTAAAAGAACATATGTGCTTCTCGCAGAATAACAGATTTTTTCTTGCAAAAGCACATATTTTATTTCTCATGGTAGTATAGATTATGCTTGCGGAAATACAGATTGTACTTATCATGAAGCAAATATATCCTCTCATGAGAAGCACAACCGTGCTTCTGGTGGAATCATAGATTTTTGTTTCGAGAAGCATAGATGTGTTGAAAATATTCCCTAGAGGCAATAATTAATTGGTTATTATCATATTCCCTTATTCATAATAAAGTTTTATTATTCATGCTAGAATTGTATTGACCAAAAACTTAAATACATGTGTGAATACATAAAAAAATACTATGTCCCTATTGAGCCTTTACTAGACTAGCTCGTTGATCAAGAATGGTTATGATTTCCTAACCATAGACATGAGTTTTCATGTGATAATGGGATCACATCATTAGGAGAATGATGTGATGGACAAGACCCAATCGTAAGCTTAGCAGTTTATCATATCAGTTTATTGTTATAGCTTTCTTCATGTCAAGTATCTATTCATAAGACCACCAGATCGTGCAACTCCCTGACACCAGAGGAATACTTGGTGTGTATCCAAACATCACTTCGTAACTGGGTGATCATAAAGGTCCTCTATAGGTATCACCAAAGGTGTTTGTTGGGTTCGCACGGATCGAGACTGGGATTTGTCACTCCGTGTGACGGAGAGATATCTTTGAGCCCTCTCGGTAATACAACATCGTAAAGAACATGCAAGCAATGTACCTAATGAGTTAGTCACGAGATCTTATAATACGAAACGAGTAAAGAGATTTGCCGGTGACGAGATTTTTTTTTTTGCGAGAAAACTTTCAATCTATTCATCTTCTATCATGGTAGTACAACGAACACTAGAAATAATAAAACTTACATCCAGATTTGCCGGTGACGAGATTAAACTAGGTATGGAGATACCGACGTTCGAATCTCGCACAAGTAACATATTGCCGGACAAAGTGAATTGCATACCCGATTAACCAAATCCTTGACATATTTGTGTCTTTAACTAGTCCTTTAAACATGTGGTTACAATCGTATTTGTATGTTTTGGTGGTTCAGAATAGTAGTATCTAGCACCGTGATAATCCTGCTTACTGATTATCCCTTTTTTGATAATTGTCTTTAGCTTTGTGTATCAAACGATTCAACATTTTCGTTTGTATTCTAGGCAATTTACTAATTATAAAAACAAATATTACAATTTCAGGCTTACAAACAGTTTGTGAGGCTTCCTGCAATATTTCTTTTTTGCACGTATCTATGAAACTATAGCAGTTCCGCTGTTTTCCCCATGTTAGGCCAAGCGGACCAATGGCATTCTAAATAGTATAAGAGAGTGTTGAATGGGAATGTCATAGGTTAGTCTTATTCCTTAATTTATTTCTTCATTTTTCATATGTGTGCATTTATATACTATAAATTAGTCATGCATTCTTAACAATTGAAATGCTGGTCCAGGGAGAACATCTGGTTAGTCTGCTTGTTGTTCTGGACATGAACCTCATGGAGCAGAAACTAGCGATGTATATAGTTGAACTGAAGTATGGAGAACCCCATTCAGTTTGAGGCAATAAATAAGCTCCCATATTTGATAAATTTGCTTGCTTTGTCATGTTACTCCTGTAGCTCTTAAATAAGATCTTGAGATGTAATTTTAGAAAATAGTTGGTACTCACATATTTGCCCTGCTACCTTCTTGCTTTCCCATGCTACTCACTTTCTTCCTGAATAGTGTAATTGTCTTTGCTTCATGTGTATAGATGCTAGCTACTCCCTCTGTCCCATAATGTAAGACGTTTTTTGACACTACATTAGTGTTGAAAAACATCTTACATTATGGGACAGAGGGAGTATTTTATTATGGGTTGCTGCTACAACAGAAGTAATGGTTGATTGCTATATTCACCCTTTCTCGTTTCATCTATATATGTCGTTCCTTTTCATTCTTGCTGAGTCGGACAATTACATTTGATGAACAAGTTGCATATTCCTTTTTATACCATTGTGCTCTCTATTAGTTTTGCTTCCATCAACCAATAACTGATCAGGAGGCATGCCATGAAAATGGCAAAAAAAGCAGTGTGTAAAATATTAGAAAGAAAACTAAAAAGGTCCATGGAAATTTTTAAACTTCTCCCTGTTTTATTTATATCGGCAAGAACTTGGGCATGATCCCTTCCCCTTTATACTAAGCTTATTTATTTTCTTGGTGTTAGATTAGTAATGTGGAGAAATATAATTCTTATTGATGGTTGCTCGATGGTGCTGAGCATCATGTAAGGTCATTAGGAAGTCATAGATGGATCAACATATTCTTCTGCTGCTAATTAGCATGTTTGGTCTATATTATTTCAAACATATCTATTATTCACCAAGGCGCCTGTCTACTTTCATAATGATGTTATAACATTAGGCCTTAGGTCACTAGAAGTCGTAGATGAATCAACATATTCTTCCGCTGCTAATTGGCATGTTTGGTCCATTTATTTCAAACATATCTATGACTCACCAAGGCTCCTGCCTACTTTCATAATGATGTTATCCATAGTTACATTGGTGTGTGAAACTAAGCCTCCTCTTAATTCCCTTTCTCTGAAGTAAATGAAGCCCAGAGGTGGAGGGGTTTGGATGATCTGTAGTCAAAGGATACCATCGAGCAAGTAGACGCACAAGGAGGGTCTCCCCGGAGCGGAGGTAGAGGACGTTGCCAGTTGCATCGCTCTCTGACATGAAGCCCACCTTGGCATGGATGTGATCAACATTGATCCCCAAAAATGGATTTCACGCATAGTGATTGTATTTTGGGTGAGTTTACCAACAGAATGATTTTGGAAGGTGATGCATGTTGGATTCTGACTGTAGTTCCCTTGAACAATTTAGTAATTAGGAAAATGCGTATTATCTGGACAATAGTTCACCTATGTTTTCTTGATTTTTTTTGTTTTGTCTAGCATCAAAGAAACTGCACCATTCTACCTGTTAATCTCCCCCCGCGCCCTCCCCACGGAATCTTTCTGATTATATATTGGCAACAATACAGGTCTCGGGTTATTTCTTTGGAAATACATATCGAAAATAAGTCCTTCAAATTTTTGGTGTATAGTTAAAAGGACCTGTTTCCAGATGTACCACTTGAGATACGTCTCGTGTGTGAGAAATCATAGATAGACGACAGTGTATTTGGTAATAGTGTGGTAAAAGACAGACTGACAGAGTCACGTGGCTGGATCTCACCCATGGAATGTCCTCATGAACATGTCGCTGTTGATGGATAGAGCACCTACCGTCTATATCGGCATTAAACTTAAGTTATCACAACATACTATAATATCAGCATACTGTCCATCTCAGTCTCTGCCCATTCCCTGCTCTTCGTCCAATTACATATGCTCGAGCCAGTCATTATCTCATGACAATAGGAGACAAACACCTATGAGGATCTTCCCGTGTAAAAAGAAAGACAAGAAAACGAATGTTACCTTGAGAATAGGAGATATTGGAAGGGGTCATTTACTGTAATGGAGAGAAGAAGCTTTGCACGGTGCCATGCCTCGGGGCAACACCATGCTGCTTTGCAATCATCATCTGAGGGTCGTGGCAACATGCTCTGATCGTGTTAGAAGTGCTTGACAAAGTGGCAGCCTGACCTTCACGATCGGCCACGTGGGGGTACGCTCTAGCGACACCACATTCATATCCTTCTCGAGCTCCCTGCGATGACCTCGCTACCAGCTGCGGCGTTCACACCAATCTTGCCGGCTCAGGTGCCTATCACCATCTCCCTCACCGATGTTTGCTTCATGACAAGCAGAAAAGCATCCTGCACCGTTGGCAACAGAACCGACAAGACAAGTGATGTGATGGAATGTTCACCTTCAAAAGTGCCTCATTGGTCACACACGGTTAGATTTATACAGGTCTTCTAAAAAAATGTGTACATTAGTATGAGTGTGGTGTTTTATAGTGCTCGAGCGACAGGGAGCTCGCTATCCGGTTTGCAGCCTCTTGGGATATGAGCGAAAAAATCCTTTTTCCTTCGGATACACAAACGAATACAACAATTTTGAATAGTGTTGTTGTATGGCCATGGTCCATCTACGCTGGAGATCAATCTGGGCCGAGTCATACACACGTGCCTTAATAAAATTGTGCCTTCTCCCTCTGACGGCGACGGCGACCCGGCCACATTCTGGCGTGGTTTAGCTTTGACCTGCAATGGCCGCGAGAGTTAAATCTTGAATTAAACGAGACGGAAGTTGCTCTGTCTGAAGAGAATCACTCCTCGAGAAAGCAACTGGGTTGGCCCATCAACGCACTTTTAAAACAAAAGAGGGAGAAAAAGGAAGGGGCACGAGTGGGCATCAATCCCAATACCCCTAGGGAGAAGTCCGGACTCCGCCTGATTCGCGTTCTTGGCTAGTAGTAGGGGGGGGGGTCCTTCTTGAGGCAATTTGAGCGGTTTTCTCAGTTTTTTTTCTTTTCTTTTTTCTTCTCCTGTTTTTTCTTCTTTGTTAATTCTCTTTTGCATTTGTTTCTTTGGTTTTATTTTTCATTTTATTTTTTCTTGGTTTACTTTGTTTCATCTTTGGTTTACTTTGTTTCTTTTGGTTTTCATTCTACTTTTTTTGTATATCTCAACAACATTTTTCAAATACATGTTTAACATTTTTTGGTTAAATGGTCAAGCTATTTTCTATACAAATTTAAAAAATGCTTAATTACCATTTTTCATACACAAGATTAACATATTTTTAATAGTTGTCAACATTTTTTCTATACAATTTTCTAAATGCTCGACTAGCAGTTTTCAAATAAAAAGATATTTTTTTAATACGTTCACTATGTTTTATACACATTTAGTATTTTCCAAAAAACGTGTTCAATAATTTTTCAAATGCTTGATTAACATTTTTATATACATGACAAAAAAATCATTATTTTTCAAATACATGGTCAACATTTTTTATATACATTTCACATTCCCTAAATGCTTGATTAACATTTTTATATGCATGATAAAAAATGCATTACTCTTTAAATACATGGTTAACTTTTTTAAACACATTTAAAGTTTCCTACTACATGCTTAATTAATATTTTTATATACATGATCAAAATTCATTATTCTTTAAATACTTGTTCACCATTTTTATACACATTTAACATTTCCCAAATGTTTGATTAACATTTTTCAAATACTTGTTCAATGTTTTTTTAAATGCTTGATTAATAGTTTAATATACATGATAAAAAATCATCATTTTTGTAATACATGATCAACAATTTTTCTATACACGTTCAACATTTTCTGAATGCTTGATTAACATATTTTAAGTACTTGTTCAACATTTTTTAATAAATGATCAACAATTTTTCTATACACCTTCAACATTTTCTGTATGCTTGATTAGCATTTTTCAACTTGTTCAACATTTTTCAAATATTTTTTGTAGAGTTTTTTTAATACATATATTTAAAATATTTTAAAGTATAAATGAAGTACAAAAGTAAAGCAGAAAACATAAAAAAAGAAAAAGAGGATGTGGCCTGCCGCTGGTGTGGGCCGGCCCATCTCGCTTGCCCCTTTAGCGAGTCGGAAGCTGGACTTGCCGAAAGCGAGATATAGGGTTGCCCTGCAACAACAAGATGTAGATCTATCGATAGGTGGCCGAGGGGCCACCAGAAGGATGAAGGCCTCGCTTGTCATGCTCACCAGTCACCACTAAGCCCGGGCGTTTGGTCTGGTCGGTTTGTTCGGCCCAATCGGTCTTTTGAAGAATCCAGTCTTACAGAATTGACGACCAAAATTATTTCGGTCTTTTCAGTTATCCGCTATTTGGTCTTCGGCCTGTGTAGGGTGGTGTTCGGTCCTGATCAAATAGACCAAATTTCATGCTACAACTAATTTAACAGTACTAGTACATGTGTATACAAGACAAATTCAGAGAACAGGAAGCAAGTTAGCACTAGATATACAGAAAACTAGTATGGACGACACTCATACACATATAAATTATGAACTGGCATAATCTTCTCGTAGATGCTATGAACTGAATAATCTTCAATTTTAGCACTTACCACTACTCAGGGTATACAAAGATGTTGGAGATGCTTTGTACTTCTGGTAAAGTTTTATAATGGATCTGATACTTTTCACACAAAAACGAAGCTCAAGTTAACTAATGGCATGAACTCTAGACAAAACGGTATGGTACTTGTAACTTGTCTGCATTAACGAATACAAATGCTATAACAAATAACTATTTTTTTTCAAATAAAGCACATAATTTTTATTGCACACCTACAGTTGTCCCTGGCCGTGGCACACACGCACGCCTGCATCCGCACTTGGCTATGGCACACACGCACACAGGCATCCTAGCAGCCGCTTTTGGCCGCTAGTGCAGGCGAGACCGACCGCGTGCGTGCCGGCGAGCTAGTTGCAGCCACCAATCCTGGCATCAATCCAGACCAGGGAGAATGGGAGACGTCGAAGGCGAGGTGGCCATGGCCGGATCTCGCACTTGCGAGAATGAGGGCGGCAAAACTCGCCTGAGAGAGCGGCTGGTCGGGGCTCTTTGGGGGTGTTCGTCGGTTGTAGCCAGATGGCACCACCAAAGATAAGGATGGACGCGAGCCGGAGGTCTGGGTTGGGATGGTCTGTGTGCTACTGGGTGCTCACCTCTACGTGTTGCCCTCCATTTGTGCTCGTGGCCGACGCTTACAAGCTACTCGATGAATTGCTCCATAGGAAGAGAGATGGGTTGAAGAGCAACATTGAGACATGGACATGCGGGACCCACATCTTTTCAGCCACCTAAGTTGGTCCAAATTTTATTTTTTGTTTGGTCTTTGCCACGTCATCCCGACAAGTGGACTCAATCTATTTGTTCTGCTGTTATCGTGATCCTATCGGTCGATAAGTGCTCGCCGTTAGTCGTCAGGCGCAAAGATGATAGTTCCTCGTATCCTTAGATGTGGTACTAAGTTGTTATCTAGTCTCAAATATGATGGTTTTGGCTAAATACAGCATTCGGATGAGCACCGCTGCTCAGGGCGGTGGTGGAGGAAGAGAGAGACGTCCACCCACCTCAGTTTCCCTTTTTCCCGAGTGGTCAACAGAGGTAAAAGTAACATGTGAGTAGCAGGAGCGCCGCTATGCGAATGAACGACACACCCAAAGCAAACGTTTGATGACCACTCGAGACAAACTGGCTCAGGCAGGGACACAAACAAGTGAGGTCGGGTCGCTGTGGGCTCTTATTTTCTACGACGCGTCCCAAAGCGACACCAGTGCACCGCAAATGGACCGAAGAGTAAAACTCAATGCTACATACACGTACAGGTGGGGCTCACCCTGCTGCCCACAGCCACGATTAACTGGGAGCGTTTCCTTCAAGGGAGCATAGAGTTTTAAGGGATTTATAAATATATTTCATCACAATATCTCATTAAATTAATTAGATGTAAATGCTTTCAGCTACTTCATCTTCCACGACTAATCCTATATACTTAAGAAGTTCAGCCCCACTACTTGATTTATCTCAACATTCAGCATAGACACCTCAGCATCCACTCATATCCAGCCACGTCACACTTCATGCAGTCCCATTCTAAGCCCACCTCCTTTAGGTCTGACCAAATATTAGAAAAAACGAAATCTTTACAATTTCTCAAAACGTACACACAAATACAGGTCGGTGAAACGAACGGCTATTGGGTTAACTGAAAGTCGAGATGACCCTGACCCATCGTTTCCGCTTCGGCTTTTGTAACAGACAAGGCGTTTAAGGAACCTCCCGATGCATCTTTTTTACTTCCCCACACCACGCGTCGACGCCGTCACCTGCCTCGTGCCTCCCCGTCCTTATTGCATCACGAGGACCCTCACGAGATCCATGTCCACCCCCTCTCCTCTATCCAGCCCCTTCGTCTCACTTCCTCGATCAATACCCTCTGCTCCCGATCTAGCCCCTGCACGAGGAGAAGGAGAGATTGCGCGAGGTGGAAAACTACGGCCCCGTCCTACCCCCACCATGGCGAGGCCTCTTTTCCCGATCCGTAGGCACACGATGAGACGAGGGCTGCTCGCTTTGGTCTCTCTTCACCAAGGTTGATTATCCGGTGAGTTGAGTCTAATCCGCTCCTGCACGCCGTTGGAGAACCCCATGCGAATAGCTCTGCATGCTGACGGCGAGGCGAGGGGTTGCTGTTGTCGCCTCATCTCCACCGCAACCGAGGCCGATCTGCCCATGCATGCCCTGGAATCCCACGCCAAGGCCGATCTACTCCGACACACGCGGTTGCCTTGACATTGTCACAGCCATGAGCGCCATATCCACAACTCTATTTTCTTCCTCTTTCTATTTTGTGGATTTAGCTGGTGGATGCATGTACTATTTTGTGTATTCATCTTCCATTGTTTCAACTATTGATTGTCGTTGTTACAGTAAGTGCCACTCAGACTGTCACACATATAGCCTGATAAGTGTATTCGTCGCTAAACTGCATCATCATGTTTTCATTTCACAACAGTCAATCAAAGCCATTTTGATGTTGGTATTTTACTTGGTACAAATAATTTGTTGTCTATTATGTTCATCGAAATGAGGAGCTAGCTAGCTACTGGTGTCTCAGTGATTAAAGGTGAATTTATCGGCACAGTGCAGCCAGCCGTAGCAGCAGACGGCCAAACCACAGGCTTGGTCAGTTTAAGTACTGTTGTGTTGAGGTGTTCCTCGACATCTCTGCAGGGTGTTCTTCTGAAAATGTCTCATGAAATTACTTTGCTTAGGTGCAGAAGCTTACTTTGATGGTATGCATTCATAATCTTCTTTGTCATTCAGCACATCTTCTAATATTAAATTACTAATTAATGTTGATGCAAGATAATCTATCTTCTCTGAATATTATAAGTAACTTAATGTTTACAATCACTTTTGTCTTGATCTGTAGACGTCTTTCAGTGATTTTCATGTGGTAATATTCGGTGTTACTTCAAAACGTATGCATACTGCTACTAACTCTCATCCTTATGGTGTTATCTACTATGAAGTCGGAGTTCGAGTTCTGATGGAGATTGACAGAGTTCAAACTTGGGGTAATAGCTTCATTTCACAATAGTCAATCAGAGCCATTTTGATGTTGGTATTTTACTTGGTACAAACAATTTGTTGTCCATTATGTTCATTGAAACGAGGAGCTAGCTACTGGTGTCTCAGTTATTAAAGATGAATTTATCATTATGCCCCGGTTCTAATTCTACAAATATTTCACATGTAGGTTACTAACGTAGAGCTGTTTTGAGTGTTCTTGACTCATTTGATGCTAGAGACGTATTGTGTGCAACTAAGGATCGACTTGCCTGTGAAGAGAATACAAAAGGACTTGATGCATTGTGTACTACTTGGGTGCATCGTTAGCACCGAGCAGTGTAGCTTACAAGTTTGCATACATAGTTTCTTTTTGTTGTAAACAAATTCTTACTTCAATGTGATAATTTGGATCTTGGTGCTTATGATAATTACTCATGATCTCTTCAGACGAATGCTTTCAGACAAGAGAATTTGTACTCACTTTGGCAAAAAAGAGGGAAATTTTGTCAATCACTCATTGTCACATACAGCAAGCAACTAAGATGGCCAATATTTGTGTTTAGTTGTCATTCTTTGTGTAGATCGTAAGCATGCAGATATGAAGACTGATTTACAACATGAGTTACAATTATATGCATTAATATTCATGTAAGTCATATGAGAGTACTTATGTCCTGTATTTAGTAAAAAAATGATTGCATAATTCATGTTTTCCAATATTTATATTCATACCAAGTATTGTATCCATTGGATTTTTTTACTCTTAAATACACTATGGAAAAAATGTTCAATTATGTACTATCATGTTTATAGACTAAGAATTCCCGCAACATATTACTCTTAAATACACTATGGAAAAAAATGTTCAATTATGTACTATCATGCTTAGCTATGATGAGAACTAGAGCATTGATGGCGCGCGTTGCTGCGCCCGTCTATTTCTACAATGAAATGATAGGTATTTGATAAATAAATGACCACATGAAATATATTGAATTTACCTAAACATAACCATACATTAGTTGTTGCGCCTATCTATTTCTACAATGAAATGATAGGTATTTTGATAAATAAATGACCACATGAAATATACTGAATTTAAACATAAACATACATTAGTCGGTAATCCAAGAAAATCTCATATATATACTCCGTAAACGCAAGGTCACATATACAAATTGGCTTGGTATAACAACATACAGAACAATTTAGATAGTAAATACAACTAATCAGTACAGATAATAGGCAATAAGAAATAATCCCTCCATTTATAAATATTAGTCCTTTTTAGAGATTCCAATATGGACTACATATGGAGCAAAATGTGTGAATCTACGCTCTAAACTATGTCTATATACATTCGTATGTAGATTACATTGAAATTTCTTAAAAATATATATATATTTAGGAACGGAGGGAGTAGATTGTATACATCATGCGTAAATGGAATATTCACATGCCTCTACCAAAGGGCCACCATGTTTCGAAACAAAGAAGATTTATGTCTGCCTAATGCAGCTGGCTGTTTCTTGTGGAGAGCATCACATTCATAGGACATGCATCCTAACAAGAATTAAATTAGTTGCAATATCAAATAATGATATATACTAAATACTACCATACGAGCAGTAGCAGGGATATGCGGTAATCATACTTTTCCTTTTTGTTTGTTGTTTTGTCGAAGATCAATCAGGCTGAAAGCTATATGTAATAAAGTGGCAGACCGGCAATTCCATTTTATACATGAAAATGCTTACCAAAACAAACCAACATGGAAAATGGTGTCACTACACTTGTACGACGTAAGTAAGGTCCAAATTAAAATGTCAACCAATCAGCAACCACCTGTGTCGCTTACAGAAAAGATAACTATCCGGTCAGGACAACATAACTGATATAGCTAAGTAACATCATGTATAAAATGGAAGACAAAGAGTTCTACACCAAAAGTGATAACTGAAATAAAAGCGAAGATATGCTTAAGATGTCAGTATACCTAGCCTGTGTCCAGTGCGTCGTAGTTGAGTTGCTCAAGCTAGATATCATTACTTAGTTATGCATTAGTACTAAAATAAATTTCAAAGAAGATTCAATCAAATTTTATTGCATCAGCACATATAAATACATAAAAGACGAACTTGAATTCTCTTTGAAAACATAACATCCGTTCAATCAGCAACAACCATGTTTTCTGCAACACTATTGGAAAAGTTGAACCATAATAATACCCATGATTGACATGCTCGCTTCTTGTGTTGTTGTTTTTCATCTGACACAGAGCTATTGCAAGTTCGAACTATCTCTACCACTGTTGTGAAACCTTATTCAACAACCAAAAAGAAGTGTCCTAAATTTAAGACCAGCTAGAGCGATTAGGTTTTTTTTATCTCTAGGAAATATATATCCAAAGGGCTAGACGTTCTAAAGAAAGACAGTTACAGGAATCTGTAGCAAGCATTGCTTTCTGCTTAATCTTTTTGTCATATCTCAGAACTGTTATGAGCAAAATGAGTATTTATGAGGTCCGGGAAAATAAAATGGAATCGGTGTTTATGTTCTTGAGGCCAGCTTATAAGGTTCAATCATATTCGCCCCACGGTTGCCGTGCCATGACATGGTGAAAATAGATACTGAGTTTGTACACAGGTACTCATGAATTAGAAAGCAGAAACAATCATACCTAATTTGTAATCTTCATGTAGTACTACTGCAACTCATAACTGAAAAAGGACCACATGATTTAGATAAAGATAACCTATACGATATGTTAAAGTAAATTTCCTCCATAAATATTTCCATTACCTCATATCACAATGTTTTGACCTGCAACTGCATCTATCAGTTCAGGAGAAAATTCATAGATTCAATGAAATATTGTCTGGGGCTGAGTGGAAGACTTGAAAGAAACAAAGCTTGCAAATTTGTAGGAATGGATTGTCTAGTTACCTTGTAGAAGGAGATTTCACATCAACATCAGAGGAGAAGAGGATGTACTGCATAACCAGAAGAAGATTTTCAGCTACAGATAAGCATTGCCGAAGATTTGTTTTCTAAGATATTGTGACCGTGCAACGCAACATTCAGAAATGAAATAGGCAGTATTGTACCTTCCACGGAGTTAACCAGTCATGGCCTTCTGCCTACAATCCCAAACACAGACATGTCAACATTCTGCTATTGTTACTCTCTCAACAGGTACACATTATTTGACAGGTTACAATTTATCCTCCACTTACAGATTTCAACCCAAGATATCATTGCTCTGGACGGCTATGGTGTCCTCAAGCTGCAGTATCTTGGACATGATGGCCATCACGCGCTCCCGAACCTCCACTGTGCTGCACGAACCTGCCAACAATAAGCACCACCGAAATGAGCCGACACCGCCGTGGCGCCGTCCCCATGAGCAACCGGCAAACGGACACAAGACGGCCGGCAAATAGACGGCGAACCTCACGACGGTTCCCTTGGTGAATCATGGTGCGCCAGCCTCCAGATCCGGCTGGAGCAGGATGGTGTAGCTTCCATTGGCGATCTGCTCTTGAGTTGCCTTGAGGTCTCAGCATGCTGGAGGCGATCTTCTCCTATCTCCCGTTGGTTATCACAACCAAATCTCAAAATAGTAATGAATATGCAAAATAAGCAAGAGAAATGCATAGATGTTTAGTAAACCTGGTTAGATAATTGATTCTTGAATTTGTATGGGTGCGGTTTCCCCTCAAAGTTAAATGCACAAGATACTTAGCATCAATTCCTATGACAAAACTGATTCGCCTTCCAAGTTCCTTTCTCTGTTATAAACTAAACAAAAACGTCTATTCTTTTTTGTTCTGCTCAATCCAGTAAAAGTCTAAAAGAGAAAGAATTCAATAAAAAACGTATCACCAACATACAATGTGCACTTCGAAAAGCAATTAAACGATACATAAAATAAATAAGAGAATTCTGAATTTATTTGGAATACCTAGGACAAGTAAAAAAAATATGTATACTATGGAACTCACATATTAAATCGAGTGTATCTACCATAACCATAGCCATGTCTTGGGTGATTCTCGCATGGGGAAAGGCCTCCATCTCTAGCCTAGGCATATTGTGAATGAGGAAAGGCTGGTTGTACCTGTAGGAAAGGCATGGATGTGCGGAAGCCATCTAGGACGGCAATCGCACCGCACATGTGGACGCTGAATCTGGTGGCACCGCCGGCGGACAATATGGCTAGATATGATAGACGATGCCACAGGAGGTTGAGGTCGCGGGAGAATCTGATGGCACCACCGGTGGACAATATGGCTGGATATATTGGATGCTGCCACTGAAGATTGAGGTCGGGGGACGGCTCTGCCGCTCAAGGTCAACATTAGTGAAGCGCGACGACCTGCTTGGTGGGGAGGAACAGGAAGGAATTGAGGTCGAGGACGGAGGCCTGGGTCGGTGACAACGGCGGGAGTCGAGATGGGGCCGCGGGCACCAGCCAGTCGCGATTGATGCGGTACGGATCCATAAGCGCGGCGACAAGCCGCCGGATCCGGCTCCGACTCCTTCACCCGCCGGCGGTCAAGCGTGTGCGGGCGCAAGCCCTGCAGGCGGACAGAAGAGAAGAGGTCGGGGAGAGGATTTTTTTTTTTTTGAGGTGGGGGAGAGGAGGAGTCGAGGCAAAGAGATTGGCATCACGAGTCGAGGAGGAGATATGGGCCAGAAAACTAAATATCAGCCCAGTTAACCACAGTGGGTCAAAAAAGCTACGGGAATAGCTGCCCTTCAGGACAGCCAGCCCACCTCGCGAAAAAAATCATGTTGACAGAAGATCTAACGGCCAGGGACGTTTAGCACATCAAATTGAACGGCTAGAAATGCTAATGGCCTGAGAGGGCCGGAAGGATGCTCAGTTTTAATATATCTAAATAGAAGACATCAAGAAGGAAACACTCGGAATGAGGACATGCCAGTGGCGAGGTGTTCTGACCACGTCCACACAATTACCTTCATGAACTATGTCATACTGCACGCGGACCGGACCGGCGATGAATGGTGCCAGGTCTTGGATTGATTCTACTCGGGACACTCCACCGTATGCAAAGGGCATCACCAGAGCGGTATGGAAGACAATAAAATAAATATTTGAAGTCATCCACGTACTTCGTTGCTATAGACCCATGGTTAGTTTGCTGGAGATAGGCGCCACATATACTTTTCCAAAACTGACGGAAAACGCATCAATTTTCATTATCGATGAATATTGCAGTTTTTACAGAATGAATATTTTTTACATTTTTTAATAAAACTTCGACTTTGGTCCTTCGTACAACACCTCAAAACCTGACTTGATAATTGGAGAACACCTCTAATACTAAACTGGTATGAACAAGGCCAGTCACACCGCCGAATCTATGCTGCGCTACGCCGCAACAGACTGCTAACGGGCTATACCGCCAGCACAGGCCATCAGGCCCATTACGTACTCTAACATCTTCCTTGAGCTTGTGTGCATGAGTCTTCTTCTTCCATACGCAGCCCAACAGTCGGGGAGGTGGGTGGTGATGTCTTCATTGACGCCACCATGGTTGCGACGCAGTCCTCCTCCCCCATGTCCTCGTCTGCTGCCTCGCAGCCGGGGGAAGCCGTAGGCCACCGCCACCCCATTTGTTAAATTAACAGAAGAATAGAAACTGAACTTGTATCTGTTCGAGGTCAAGAGAGCACAACATATAGGTTGCGGAAGAGCAACTAAATACATGTATTTTTGCTGTACCATCGTGCAGGAGGGTTAACAATACACTTCAACACCGTTCACCGTGGTGCTAGATACTTTGTTGCGAAAGAGGAATGCGGTACAGATGGAGGAAGACCCACGAGACTGATGAGTGAGTGGGTGGGGGGAGCGCCGCATTATTGTGAACAAGTACTAGGCACTACTATGCGTATTAGTACGGTTTTTTAGAATGAAATTTAAATCAATTATTTGAAACATCCTCTAGCTATATACTACTTGTGCCTTCTAAGTAGGACATCTTTTAAGTTGGGCAGTTTCATCATTTATCCTGCTGTTCCTGTCGCTATGGAGGCACCTGTGTTTTTCATGGCGAGCTCGTCTGTTTAGCCAGCGAGCTAGATGTGGATGACGTAACAGGTAGTGACGTGGTTGCCGCTCAAAGACTCAGAACGACATGAGGGCAAGCTGTCAGGAGCACATCACCACATGGGCGCGAGCGGAGGTCATGGTTGCTGGAGGACCAAGTCGACCTAGTAGGCCAGACTATGCTGCGGCTGCCACGACCCTCACATGATGAATGCAAAGCATCATGGTGTTGCCTCGAGGCATCACACGATGCAACATTGGGTCTTCAGAATTTCGTAAATAGTGATCCCTTCCCAAGGTCTCCTATTCACAAACTAACTATAGTATGATTTATTTTTTTGTTCACTCGGAAATATCTCGATATATGTTTGCCTCCTTTGTCACGAGATAATGGATGTCTCAAGCACATGTAATTGGATGAAAAGTGGGGTGGGGAGGGGGTTGGTATATAGATTTTATAGTATGTTACAATATCCAAACTTCAAAGGCATACAAGTGAGAGGGAGAGGATTTATGGCACGCAGGTCTTGGGACAGCGGGTCCCTCACGAGTGCTTTTAGTTTTGGCTTCCGATTTTCAAACTTTTATATCTCTTGAACGTAAAGTTCAAAATAATTTTTGTTTTCATATTCATGTTTCTCATGATGAGGGCTTTGAAACTTAGTACACTTGAAACTTAAAGCCTCAAAGGAATACATTTTGACGAATTTCAAAAGTAAATGTAAATTTTCAACAGTTGAAACATAGTACGAGCTACCAATAAAATCAAGATTTTTGTGCCTACAACTGACAAAAAAATGTCTTAAGTTTTATCTATGGGGTCCAACTGTTACGATTTGAAGTTCGAGAATGACTACTTAGATGTAGGCTCGATTTTGAATAATGTATCTCACACTAAGAATAGAACAACAGTTGCAAGACTGTTTCCAAGACCGGTCAAGTATGGACTTACTGGTACTTCCCAATTTCTACTCTTCCAATATCATCCCTAAGGTGCAAGGACTCGGGAACTCACGATGCTCGCCCACTTGTGTGAATAGAGGAAAGGGAAGATGCGAACAGGGGCATGAGGCAGGTGCATAGCCGGCACTCACATAGGAGCATGAATATGCGACTCGTAGGTCACCGCTGGAGATAGAGGAACTAACATATGAAACGGGCAATATGCTGGGCATTTTCTCTGTGATTAAGTGCGGACATGTGTGATTTAAGTGGCTCACCTTTTGTGGCCCTTTGCGGGCGCCACAATAGCAAACCCCGATCTACGAACGGTCACCGTTCGAAGCGGTCACTCTCCTGGTGTGGCAGCATTCCCAGCGCCGCCACATGTCGCACAATGGGCTCACCCCATGCGAGTATGTTTTTTTTCTGTTTCTGCACGCGTACTCGGATTTTATTTGATTTTTCGGCTCTTCGATGTTTCGTTAGTTTTCCCTAGGTT
>NC_041386.1:731081775-731085813 GCF_002162155.2 Triticum dicoccoides
AAAAAGCGAGAATCACAACTTGTACTTCCCCGCCAGAAAACAGCGAGAAGCACAACCTATGCTTCCCAAAAAAGGAGAAGCACGGTTGTGCTTCAATGAAGAAAGGAAAGAGCAGTGTCGATGCTTCCTCAAATGATTTTAATTTTTGTTTTAATTTTTTCCTTTTATGTTTTTTATGTAGTTTCTTTTTTAGTTGCGGCCCTTTTCCCATTTTTCGTGAAAAGAAAATTCGTCGAAACCTATTAACATGGGATGAAGTTTCGAAAATCTTGACGCGAGAGATCCAACGGTGAAAATGGTTTGAGACTTTGATGCATGGTTGAAATGATAAACCGCTAAAAAAATCTACTTCTTGTTTGTTCATAGAGATACTCTCGTCACATACCATCGGAGCATATACTTATACACGTTTAATTGTTGGAGATGTTCTCTGTTATTTCAGCAATTAATTGTGCTTCTTCATGTTAAAAATAGACCAACAGTTACATGGTCATTTGCAGGATCTGTCGAGCATCGAGATCACTGGTATACTGGTACTTCTGCCTTCTGGTCCTCTGATGGCGTGCGTGAGGTTTGAGGTCTCAGGGACTCATGTAGTTCGGGTGCTTAGGCAAAGGGCCGAATGGTGCAGACACAACAGATGCATATGAGCAGACACACGGAGAGAGGAGTTAACACGGGAACACGGGCGCATGGGAACGCGACTTGTAGATCAGCGTGCGAACTGGCAGCAGCCTGGCCTTTTCCTGTCTGATTAAGCGCGGCCATGTGTGATATGGGGGCACTTCTTTGGGGCCCTGTTCGAATGCCCCTTAGGGCACAACCCCCATCAATGTGCCCGAATGCGGCCTCTGTCCATCATTCTCAACATTGTTTTCTAGATGCTTCCTATGCACATCTCAACTATAAAAAAAATGTCTTTTTTTAATTCTTTTGTTTGTTTTTCACATTAGGTGTATGGGAAAAAGATGCTAAACATCAGCAGCTCTGAAGCATGGACATAACACACTCGAAAGGTTTTCAAACTTATTCATTTGCATTGTGTGTGCCCATAGTTGATGTAGGAGACAAAGGTGTTGGATGGCTCATGAAGCATGAAGAGACTGACATCAGTTTGTGCTGATAGATAAATTGGTTGTGCTGGAGACTGTGGTAGTTGGGAACATTCATCTCGTATAACCATCAGGAGATATTCATGACTAATTGCATGTGATTGGATGAAATGAATGGAGAGAGAAGGATTGATGTGGTTGTACTTTCTTCTGCTAATGATCAAATTAGTTTTGAGCTTTATTACAAAAAAATAGTTATTTTTTCATACTATTCGTATTCTCCAATAGTGACATGTTTACATGGTATGGCTGTACTGTTTACTAAGATTTTTGCATGTGTTTGTGAGTTGTACTCTCAAAATGAGTAGAGACCAAAATTACCAATATGACCACATAAAATATTTATTTATAGTCCTTGGTTCCTTTGCTAGCCGTGTCCGTAAGTGTGAAATGCATGCTTTTTGAGATGTCCTTAGTATTTCTTTAGAGGGTGAAATACAAGCTTCTGTGATGATTTTCAAGTGCTTACAAGACATTACATGCATGTGCTAAATGCACTTGCTGGAGCAAGAGAAGCCTCATTGTCTCCCTAGCTAGTGTTGTCTACTCGACGACTTTGAAACTGCCAAAAGTGCGAGCGTTGATGATAATTCAGGCTTGGCTTCGCTCACTAAAGACGTACCTTACCAACACTATCAATCCTCGCAGAAAGCATGATAACTATCTCCTCAAAGATTTGATCAGAGAGAGTGGATGACACATGGGTCCGTGTGGCTGCAAGGAAATTTGGGTGTCGACGAGCGACACAAACATTGGCCATGTTGTCATGTGTCACGTAGAGCGTATCAAAGAAGTTGACCATGCAGCGAACATGGTGGTGAAAGAGGTGACCGCGCCTAGCAGTTCGGATCGTGGCACCTCGCCTAGCCCTTCGTATGCATGTCATGTGGCCAGATGTGGTGTGATGGCACATCAGAGCATTGCAACCTGTCGTATCAGGTCTTCCCTTGTATACTACCGGGATTCATATGTATTACAAAGATAGGTCACTCCAAACTATGATAGTGTTGCATTAAAATGCTAATATGTCCATGATTTCAGTTTTTGCGGCATCATGTATTTTTTTATAACCATGAGTTCATGTTGTTGCGTTTTCTCTGAAACCACCTCTCTTCACGGTGTTCCTATTTTAGAGCGACCTCCTCTCAGATGACTACTATTATCAATGCGACATGATTAGACATTGTTTCTCACATAGGCAAACAACTAATTCAGTGACTTGTTATCATCTATATCCCCTACGCCTGGGTTTGCATTCTGTGCAGACATATTGGCTTTATAAAGGAAAATGCAATTCCCCTTATTTTAATCTTGGCCAATATTTTTATGAGAGCTCAGTATCTCTACAAGTTTTCGTGAACTTCAGAGATGTCTGGATATTTATCTGGATTTAATTTCCTCACATGGCAGAAAAATGAATTAATTTTAAATAAAAAAATTGCAAACGACCTGGCAATATTTTCGCATAACCAGGCTTGATAGATATAGGAGGATCATTGGAAAAAATTTAGGAGGCAATAGATCAAAGGAAATTGGGGTTCCTTTATAACTGTAGGAATTAGTTTTCCTTTCCGATGATTCAGAAAGTAGGGGTTAATAACAATGATGGCTTGAGAAGAAAATCTGGTTTGAGGGGAAAGGCATTGCTAGATAACCATCTTCATATACCCAAGAGCAAGAGAAAATTCAATAACACGAAAAGTAAAAGATGGGAATCAAATTTCACGAAGGAAAAATCGAGGAGTGAAAATCGGGGTGTTACACCCATCTTTGTCTTCCGTCTCATGCATCGTTATGCTGGAAATAGTGGAAGAGTCAGTGATGAGGAATAGGCACTATGCCGCTGAGGCCAAGTAATGCACATTGACTAATGCTGACCATTGCCGGAAGGATTTTTAGGCCCGTCTCAATCACTTGCCGAGGCAATATTAACGACCATTTTGCTAGTTAAGCCTTCCCGTACATGATTTTTGACATCACTTTTGTTTTCAAATAATATCTCTCAAGTTTATTTTAGGTGCTACCACCAAGTTAGAAAAATATTGTGATTTAGAACTATGAAGCATAGATGAATGGGATGGTAGTGTGCATATTGTGGCACAACTGTAGACAAGGAGTACATATAGAAGAATGCAAAATGTTATGTCTTTGGATGTGATGGTTGGCGGGATATTTATTAGAATCATTTCCATCTTTCAACTTCTCTAAACACATTTCTCATTCATGCATTTATCTTTCCTTGTTTTAAGTCCCATCACAAACCTGGCTCTCTCTCTCTCTCTCTCTCTCTCTCTCTCTCTCTCTCTCTATCTATCTATCTATCTATCTATCTATCTATCTATCTATCTATCTATCTATCTTGTATGATCATATAGATCTATGCCATCGACCGACCGAGAAAGTCCTCTCTCTGCTTAGTAGACACACGTCTAGAGAAATAGGAAACGGTACTTGCAAGCTAACTAGCAAGTAGCAACATATGTTCACGCATACACAAATTGAGAAATATATACAACTTCAGAATAGGAGACATCAGGATGAGAAAACTTACTGTGTAGCAGCCACAATGTAATGATGGCGTATTACCCCGGCGCCGTGGCTCGTTTGACACTGCTCACAACCGAGCATAATCATCATGCAACATTCTGTAGTGTAGCCACAGATGACCCATTCGACAAATGTTGTGCTCAAACCCACAGTAAAAAATGGTGTATACAACCTTCTATCATCATGTATCTCTGCAAAAAAAAATCTCCTGTGTCCACTATGGTAGTAATATTTTTGGGAGTTCAACACTGAGTGTTGGCTGCATTTTGAGTCATGAATTTTTTTGCATTGTGACTCCTGGATTTGCTGTGGAATTAAAATACAGACTTTGATTCTAGGACTGAATGATGAAGCCAACAAGGACATGTCTAGGAAGACT